>NC_080068.1:115934438-116238654 GCF_949987535.1 Balaenoptera acutorostrata | reverse complement strand
TCAGAACTTTCTCTGCTAAAGATTCGAACTTATTTACCCCACCTCACCCTTTTAATTTATATCAACAAACAATAATTTCCAGAAGAGAATTCTGTGAGGTTATGTTTTTCCTTAGTGGGGAGAGGAGAGGGAAAATCGGCTTTCAGATCTTTATCCATTGCTTTGATTAAGTTTTGTGTTTTCCAGGTTCGGGACTGTCCGTGCAAGGAAGCAGGCTGCCAAATTTCCTTTCTCTCTGTCTAACTCCTTACATAAACCCCAAAGAGTTCTTTCACCAAATCATTAAATTCTACAGAGGTGGTCAAGCTCGCACTGCTTTTCATGAAACGGAGAAAGAAAAGGGTCCTTGAAGTTTAGAAGATGCCCAAGGAAAACTCCTTGAATGACATCAAAAGAATGAGTTTCCATAGCTGTTGAAGCACGAGGGCCGTGTATCCGCACAAAGAGGGACCGGGGCACCGGGACGGGCCCACCGCTCTGTCCCAGGACAATTGGGTCACTGAAATAGGGAATTAATTACCATTGGAGAGTGGGCAGCCCATTCACCGCTGGCTGAGTTTTATTAAACGCCAATATAAATAACAAAACAACTCTTGTGGCTGCACTATTCCTACACGCCAAAGGAAGGATTATGCTGGGGATTAACATCTTAAAGTCTATGAGACTTTCTGACTCAAGGCTCGGAGCTGGTAATCGTGTTTGTCTCCTGGTTCAGCGATTAGCGCTCTCTTTCTTGCACTTTCCCCTGGATAGCCAATGTCCCTTTTTGCAGGCACAGAGGGGTGGGGGGCTTCTCTCCCTAGTGGGCCCCCAGCCCCCCATTCACGCGCCGGCTGTTCTTTTCCCCTTACCTGAGGAAAACAATCAGAGAGCTGGCGGAGATTGGCAAAATCTCCTACAGTGATTTCTTTCCTTCGTGGGAAAGAAGAGGGGTGCTTGGGCAGCGGGTCGCGTAAGAAGCGAAGAGAGGCCTGCCAGGCGCTGCCTTTCCGGAGCGGGTGGGGAGAGGGTAGAGTCGACGCAGACGGAAGGGAGACTTTCGGCACCTGCCGGGCGGATTTCGCCGCCATCAAGACGACCTGTGCCTCAAGCTGGATTTCCTGAATGTTTGACTTGAGGCACCAAAGCACGTTATGCGGGTTTAGGGCAAGGGTCTCGGAATGGGGGTCCCGGGGGAGGGGTTACGATCTTCTCTGCCTCGCTTCTCCTCTTGTAGATTCTCCCGCCTCTCCCCAAATACGGAAGGGGGAGGGGCTGGCGCGCTGACATGACAGCGCAGCATCCTAGCTCGGACCTCTGCAGGACTAGATTGACAAATCCTCCCCGACAGCATCCGAGGGAAAATCGAGGATGAGACTGAGAAATCCGCACAGGGGTCCAGTACGAAGGTGGGGCATGAGTTTACATTGTTATTGCTCTTGGCTTCCTTGGCTCCCCAGAAGGGGACTGCCAAAAATTCCGAGCTCACTCTGGCTCCCAAGCACTCACCATCACCGGTAATGAACTCTGACAGGGTGAGGAGTCCTCTGCTGGGGATGGGGTGGGGGGTAGCTGATCTTTCCCACTCGGGCCTCCTCGGCGCTGGAAACTGTGTTTCTAGTCCGCGGCGAAGAACTAAAGCTCTTCAGGACTGGCTAACTTTTTCTCTCCCTCTTTCCGCCTTTCTGAGAGCTCACCAGGCAGATTAGGATTTAGGCTACAAAGCCACCCTTGGCAGATACGTCATCCGGTCCTTTTAGCAGAGCAGAGACCCTCCCTTCCCCTGCAGGCAGGGCGGTTTACTGTGAATTGGGGGACAGGCTTGCTGGGCGGGCAAACTTTTGCTCCTGCAACGCTCTGGGAAAGGAGCCCTTTTCTGCCGCCGCCCTCGCCCCATTCACCTGCAGCAGCAAGAGTATGGCGTGGGGACCATTTGTCCTCTCTGGCCACCTGTGAGGTCGAAGCGTGGAGGGCATGTGGCCTGTGGCTCCACAGCAACACCTACCCTAAACTTTGGGGCTTTTGGGTCGTCTCAAAGTTCAAACTTCTTAAAAACAACAAAGACTTTCTAAAGGTCTCCACCCCCTTCCCCCCTCCCCTTACGTCACTTTTCTCTCCCTACACGCACTCGGGCCCCCTTTCTTTTTAAGGCTTGGGGATGAGTTTAAATCATTGGGCTCCCATTTCTTGATAACTGCCTGCTTTGAGCTTTTGTTCCCTTAAAGTAGGACTGCACACTGAAAGAGGGGCTGAAGATGAACAGCTTGACCCTTTAGGACAGTTCACGCAATGGACAGGAGCAGCTCTCGGTCACCAAACTCCCTGACGCTATTCACGCGCTCTCCTCCCCCTTCGCATAACATTTCAGCCTCGTTTCATCTGGACAATCTTTTAGACCACACAAGTGCCTCTTGAATTTATTTAAGTTAAAAGAGTGTAAGAAGAGTCCAGCTAAGGATATTTGGCTTTGGTCACGTCTTTGCAAACCTGAGTACAAATCGAAATTGCCGCCTTTCAGCAAAACCGAGCAAAATGCTGAACATATAAAATTTTGCAACTGAGTGTGAACGGCTGATTTCTGGATTGCACTAGTAAGTTAATTGTTCTTGGTGTTCTTTTAAAAAACAATACTCTTCATGGTGGGAAATATTTCCAGAAATATTATCAAGAGTGATGTTTCTCTTGAAGGCTACAAGGGAAACACACAACCAAAATTCTTAAAATTCCATGATAATATAGAGGGTGACTTTTTTTTTAAACGCCTGTACTTTTTGCACAGTGATCTAACACACACCACTGCATATACCCAAAGAAGCCCTTATTTTAAAAATAAAGTTATATAAACTCCCTGATATCTTTCGATTTACATAGAGACTGATTTATGTCATGTGAATATGTACACAATATATAAGTTTCTTGGCATACTTTTTCTTTTTTTTTTTAAATAAATTTATTTATTTATTTTTGGCTGCATTGGGTCTTCGTTGCTGCGCGCGGGCTTTTCTCTAGTTGCGTCGAGAGGGGGCTACTTTTCTTTGAGGTGTGCGGGCTTCTCATTGTGGTGGCTTCTCCTGTTGTGGAGCACAGGCTCTAGGCGCATGGTCTTCAGTAGTTGTGGCACGGGGTTCCCCCTCGCGGGCTCTAGAGCGCAGGCTCAGTAGTTGTGGCGCAGGGGCTTAGTTGCTCCGTGGCATGTGGAATCTTCCCGGACCAGGGCTCGAATCCATGTCCCCCGCATTGGTGGGCGGATTCTTAACCACCGCGCCACCAGGGAAGTCCACTTTTTCTTTTTGAAAATAATTTCCTTTCCTGGAAATTTCCAGAATCAGAAATGTGCAATTCATCCTAATAATATTTTACTGTTACTACATATCTGTACAGGATACACTTAAATATGCACTATTAATTTCTCACAGACAATAAAGTTTGGATTTTGACAAAGAAAAGCATTCACCATTCCTGCGCACCATAAAAACATAAAGTCTTGGGAGAACATAAAAACTGGGGGGTCAGATATCCAAATACTGTTAAAAATCAACTAAAGAAAGCCATTGTGGGGTTGCTCTGGTTGTCCAGTGGTTAAGAATCCGCCTTCCAATGGGGAGGACACAGGTTCGATCCCTGGTCGGGGAACTAGGATCCCACATGCTGCGGGGTAACTAAGCCCGAGCGCTCTGGAGCCTAGAGCTAGAGAGAAACTTCTAGTTGAAGCTTCTTCAACTAGAGAGAAGCCCTCGCACCACAACGAAGAGCCCGGGTGCCACAGCTAAGACCTGATGCAGCCAAATAATTCATTAAGAAAAAAAAAGAAATCCATTGTGTTTTTCAGTAGCCCTAACCATTAGAACCAGCTTGATCTCAGTGTTTGTTTGGAGTTATAAAAGCTAATCAGGTCTTCCTGTAAGCCTCCACTTAACTGGATTCTGATTCTATTCTTCCCCCCAATATATTTTATCATAAAATCAACCCAGTACTTTCTAGCTTAACCAAAAATTTAAGACCTGTCCAAAGAAGCATGTTTCTATGATGCTAAAGTAAACTTTCTTTTGTTTCTATTACATTAATCTATTGGTTTGTCTTTCTTTGCAGGCAACTCCTTCCATGAGACGTAGATATCTAAAGATTGACACTCCATAATATCTCCCATCATTCCAGTATTTGTTTTTAGCAGTCTGATCATTTCCTCAGAACCTAGCTTTCTCATCCTCTGTTTCTTTTAAAATTAACACAAAAATCCTGCATCCACTCCCATGTGTCCCTTCAATTTTTTACCTTGGCTAGCCAAGACATTAGAGGGTTTTCTTTTAGGAGGGCTGTAAAGAGTATTTACTTGTTTGGTATCAGTGATCATCACCTATAAAATAATGCTAATGTGTGCATGCAACCATGGTAAGCACTTCTGCTATCTTTCTAGTACTACTGACACATCTTTCGCTTGGTCAAACTTTTACGAAGTTCTTATTCTGCAGGTTCATGATACAGAGACAGAGACCCAAAGAAGTGTGAGAGAGGCAAATGCTGTATTCTGGAGACACTGAACATTTCTCTTCTTTCTTTTTTAATATCTGTATTTCTGCCTTATGAAATTAATCTGTTCTAAAAGGATTGAGGAGGGAACTGGGGAAATAATTCTTTTAAATTTAGGGAGTTTGTTTTTAAAGTGGAGGAGACGCAAAGCACAAATATCAACCAGCAAGGTGAAAATCGTGGCAGTTTTCAAATAAATTCAGGACAGAAGGAAGTCTGGAGGTTGGGTAGCTGCAGCGGGTAACAGTCTCTTTCATGGGATTCTAATTTTCATTTTCTTTACTTTGTGCCTTCCAGGCCGGCTCATGATCTCCCTGCAGGAAACATTAAGCAAATTGAAACCACTCCAAAACACTTTCATCATCCTCTTCTCTGAAATACAACTTGTTTCCAATTCCTACAATTCGAATGAGACAGAGACCACAGACAATATCCTTTTGCTCCGGCCACTTTTCAAATCCTAACATTCCAACTGTGCCTTGCTGAAACTTAAATCTGCAAAAGGGACTCCTCTCCAATCGACTGGAGTCCAGATCCATCCCCGCTACTCATGCACCATCTAACACTCGGCCCAGCACACACTTCTGGGGGCTCTGGTTCTAAAAAGTCAGCCACTTCGACAAGAGGGTGGGCGTGAGCGTGAGGAGGAGGAGGAGGACGCAGGGAGGGCTGTTGAGCAATTCAGAACTAGTTCCCTTCGAGGTCCACTAGCCCTCCAGCTCTTTTTTTCCTATTGAAAAGCCGGCAGAATCGGGAGGACGGGCCCCATGTCCCTACAACGCCCCCCAGCGCGGAGCAGAGGTCATGGAGATGTCAACGCAGCCCATTCGCTGGAGGGAGCTGCAAGTCGGCCGCTCTTCCCCCTGCCCTCCACGCAGGAAGCCTCTTTGCTGTCCCGCCCCGCCATAAACTGGGGTTAACCCTAACGCCCCCCACCCCCAGCAAACCAAAAACCTATACCCGTGCTCGGAGCCTCAGTGTGTCACACGTAAAATGAGGAGGTCCCTTTTCGTTCTCATATGTGAGTGCTTTCATTCTCACATCCCCTAAAAGCCTATCAGCTGCTCCCCTATTCTATCTGCCCTGGCAGGAGACGCCCCTATGAATCCTCCAATCTCCTCTCTCTTCATCCTCCCACGTCAGTCCTTCTGGAACCTAAACACGCTTGCCCACCAAGTGCCCACAGCTCGTCATCCATATCCCATTCCTCCTTTAACCAAATGAAAGCGTTTTTAAATAGTTTACTATTTGGTACAGCTCCTAAGAAGCTTTGCCAAGAGACGTCCGGCAGCACCAAAGGGCTAACTGCTTTCCCTGGGATTCTGACCCCCATTAACTAATTCCTCGGATCCCGACGTCCGGGAGCTCGGAGGCCGGGCAGCGCCCGTTGCGGTGCGCGCGCGCGCGCGTCGGGGCGGGGGTGGGGTGCAGCCGCAAGGACCCGGGCGGGGGCGGTCGCCTTGGTCTCCCCACCGGCCCCCGGCGCCCCCGGCCCCTAATGAGCCGCTGAAAGGAAGCGGGCTCCGGTGCGCGTGGCTCGCAGGCCTCCCGGAGTCCCGGGCGCCCTGATTGGCCAGCTGCGCCTCGCGACCTCCATTCATTAATAAATTAGCGGCACGCTCCAGCCGAGCGCGAGCCACCAATCACAATGGGCAGCGGCGGCGACAACAGCCGCAGCTTGAGCCGGTGCAGCCGCCACCGCTTCAGCACTCCGACCGCAGCCTCGAGCTCCGGCAGGAGCTTTAGAACCATTTTATGCTGATTAGATAAAGGGGGAGAAGAGAGGCGGGGGCGATGGGAGGAGGAGGATGGATGGCAGGGCCAGGGGAGGGGGGAAGTGGGTGAAGAAAGAGAAAGAAATGAATGATGATAATGCAATGAAAAGAGTAAGCCGGGGAGGGAAAAGCGGGGGAGAAGGGGGGCCGGCACAGGGGGAGGAGGCGGCGGCGGCCGCGGATGGGGGGAGATGGGGGCCCCGGGGGCAGATCTGATTGTTTTCTTGGTGGTATATAAGGGGTTTTAAGGAGAGTCGTGTGCCAGACACGCAGCCACTGAACCACAAGCAGCTTCGCTTTAACTGGAGTGCCTGGGAGTCGCGTGCCAGGAGCCGCACGGCCGGGGACTGACTGACAGACAGACACGCACCACCAGCACAACACACGAGACCCGGGCGGGTCGCCGCGGCCGCCGGGGCTCTTGGCAAACTCGCACGACGGAGAGGTCCCCCGCGGAGCCGCGCCGCAGTAGCGCCAGGCCCGCTGCTTCCAAGGCGGCAGAAGGGGCAGCACTGCGCTCCGGGCTGCTCGGAGAATCGCAGCACACGCCAAAGTAATAGCGACGCCGAGGCACATTTAGAGAGCGAACCAAGTAAGTATCCGCGCGGCGGCTTCCAACTTGGAAGGGTGTTTCCCTCACTCCGCCCCACCACGCCCGAACGCCCTTCGCTCGCGCTGAATCTTTGTCACGGGGGCCGCAGCCCTTTCCGGGGCGGGAACACAGCCGTCAGGGCGGCCCGTAGAGTTCGGGACTCAGCTGGCTGGCGACGGGGTCACAACAAGGGGCGCTCCTGAGCTTGGGGAGCACTGGAGGGGTTTCCTCCCCAATTTACCTTCCTCCTTGGCGCCGTTCCGAGGGGGTCTTCTCGGGTGCGCGCAGCAGTACATCCCGGTGACACCAAAAACATGCCTCTGCTTCTATCCTGACACCTCGTTTGGTTCTTTCTCCCTCTCTGCTCTCTTCTCCAGGATGTTCGTCAAATCTGAGACCTTGGAGTTGAAGGAGGAAGAGGACGTGCTGGTGCTGCTCGGCTCGGCCTCCCCCGCCTCGGCGGCTCTCACCCCCCTATCTTCCAGCGCCGACGAGGAGGAAGAGGAGGAGCTGGGCGCGTCGGGCGGGGCGCGTCGGCAGCGTGGGGCCGGAGCCGGGGCCGGGGCGCGGGCTGGCTCGCCGGGAGGGGCCGAGGGCTGCCGGCCAGCGCGGCTGCTGGGTCTGGTGCACGAGTGCAAGCGGCGCCCCTCCAGGGCGCGGGCCGTTTCTCGCGGAGCCAAGACGGCCGAGACGGTGCAGCGCATCAAGAAGACCCGTAGATTGAAGGCCAACAACCGCGAGCGCAACCGCATGCATAACCTCAACGCGGCGCTGGACGCGCTGCGTGAGGTGCTCCCCACGTTCCCCGAGGACGCCAAGCTCACCAAGATCGAGACCCTGCGTTTCGCCCATAACTACATATGGGCGCTCACCGAGACACTGCGCCTGGCTGACCACTGCGGCGGCGGCGGCGGCGGCGGCCTGCCGGGGGCGCTCTTCTCCGAGGCCGTCTTGCTGAGCCCCGGAGGCTCTAGTGCCGCCCTGGGCAACAGCGGAGATAGCCCTTCGCCTGCCTCCACGTGGAGCTGCACGAACAGCCCCGCGCCGTCTTCCTCCGCCTCCTCCAACTCCACCTCTCCCTACAGCTGCACTTTATCTCCTGCCAGCCCGGCGGGTTCAGACATGGACTATTGGCAGTCCCCACCTCCCGACAAGCACCGCTACGCACCTCACCTGCCCATAGTCAGGGACTGTATATAGAGCCGCCATCTCTGCTACCCACGCCAGGCCTTAGCGGCTACCCTTTCCTGTCCCCGTTCAAGCCCTCCTCCCACCTCTCTCCTGACCCCGCTTTCCATGCCCCAGAAACCATCTCACTGCTCAGAGCAGGTGTAGACGTTATGATTCCTCGGTTGTTTGTTGCCTTCCTTGGCGAAGGGCTTCCTTCATTCAGACGGGCTCTCTAATTTATTGGTGTGATGGAGCTTATTGTCAGAGAGGATGGTTTGGGGGGCACTTCTTAAAGCGAAAAAGATGCTGGGAAGAGATGAAGGTGGCATGCCTAAAGAGTTTGCAGAGCGGACTGACGCTCCTCCCCTCTCTCGGTGCAGTGCGTGTGAATCTCCCAGGGGGAATGCAACTGGTTCCTGTGATCTCTTCACCTTTGCTTCTATGTAGAGATGTTAATGTCGAGTAGAAAGAAATGTATCTTAGCATCTGAATGATTTTACCGGTAATAATATTATCCACAGATTTGCAATGGCTGGCATCTGCTTTATTCCCAGTGCTGTCTGCGGGCTGTGGGAATTTCACCTGTCAAACCAAACTTTCCCTCTCTGATGTGCACTTTGTTCTGTTTCCCAGATTCGTCACAATGCCTATTGTCCCGCCCTTCTCTTTCCTTTTTCTTCTCCATTTTGCCATCTGTCTCTTATGATTTATAAGGGGGAAAACGTTGTTTTGTTAGAGGGCCAGGTTAGAAGTCATTGTATAATTTGTAGACTTTGTAATGATTGAATGCAAGCGTGGAAATTTAGGCTGAACTCTCTATCAAAAGGAGAAATGTGGAGGAAAAGGGAAAAATCAGGAGGGAGGATTGCTTCATGTATTATTTATCTCGACCTTTTAGGGGAGAAGGAACTCCCCCATTCTTTCAAGAGATTAAAAATAAATCAACAGGCTGAAAACCTAAGCAGTCACGGAGCATTATCAGGATCAGCCACACACGTGTTTCCTTCTATTTATTATAAAGAAAAATTTCATGAGAAAAGTATGTATTTTTTGTATATTCTACAGAGTTTATTCTAGTATGTATTTACGTCTTGGAAGAACAAGAAAATTGTTCTTGTGATTAAACTATAAATAAAATATCTAATTTTCATAGTTTTTGTGTGTTGTATTACAATTTTTTCCTGCTTATGTGGCTTTTAGAAGAATGAGTTGCATTTTTCTGAAATTCTCCCAATATCAAATTGAGTAGAGTACTTGTATTTTTTTGTCAATGTTTGTGTAGAGATTTCACTGACACATAAGGTCTAAGCAATCACAGGAAGCTGAATTATATTCGAGACACTAACATTGATATAAAAGTGTAACTCTCAATACAGACAAAACTTAGTCTTTAAGAAATCAATTTCGGAGCAAACAAGATTAGTAAAAAAATAAAAAGGGGGGGGGAGCATTTACGATAATGTTATTTTGATAATTAATAATTATTTTAATTAATGATAAGTCATGATAAGTGCCAATGTTCAGAAACCTTGATTTTAAAGAACAGTGAAGTTGAAATTTCTCGGTGGAGTATGTAGAAATTTGATTCTTACACTTCACTTCTTTGAGCTTCAGTTATCATCTGTGAACTAAAGGGATTGGACAGTGATCTCTAAGGGCCCCTTCCAGCTCTAACATCTGTGACGTAACTGAGAATAAATTTGTTATTGGAAGCTGATTTCATATTAGCCAATCCAATCTTTGTTAAAGTAGTTTACACAACTTCTTCAAAGAAAAAGCAAAAATGGTTTCCTAATCTCCAGGGTACATAACTCTGTAACTTGGACCTCAATCTCCAAAGCAGAAATCAGTGACCTTTGGCCTTGGGTCAAAGATGACCAAGTGAAGGTTGACCACATTCTAGGTTTAAGCCCCTTAGGGAAGGGTGTCCAGGACAACACAAGCTAAAAAAAGATCATGTCAGTAAAGAAATGTTGGTTGTTCACTGTCTCCCCCACCCTCATGAACTTCATATCTGCTTCTGGTTTGAGCCAAATCCTCCACTCCTCTGCATAAAGCAATGATAACTCTACTCAGATGTCTATCTGAAACTGCTCTTCCTCTCCATCCATATGGAAAATATTAAGTGTTTAATATCTCAATAACTCCATTTTTAATAAAAGGAAGAACCAACCCAGGGTTTGTCTGGCTTTCATCTCTGGATGTAAGGGAGACCTGTTGGAAAACCCCTTCTAGTTTAAAGATTGTGTTATTCTTAGCCACTCGATTATCTGATATGAGGAGAAAGTGATTTTTCTCATACATTCACCTTTATGTTTTAGTGTTTAAAAAGCCAAGCCAGCAAGCAAAGCAATCATAGTATGAGAGTTTTAAAAATCACGGTTTTAATGACAAATAACTGTTAATTTAGTGATGATGATGATTTTATGGTGATTATAGGCTTCTTTTGGAAACCTGCCAAGCAAACAGGTTCATGACACAAGTCTGGGGAGGTAAATTTTCAGGTGCAGGTACTCAGGAAACCTCAGCTGGTGAGGGGATCCTATAAACATGTGGCGACCCTAAGAGCTTATTTGGAGAGGCACAGATGGGGAGAGGGTTCAAGAGTCACAGTTCTGAGGAATGGGAATACGCCGAATGACTTAACCTGCGACCTAGTTGAATCGAGCAGCCACCTCTGCACAGTTTCTCCAGGACCAGAGACCCGTTCAGCAAGAGCCTGCAGGTCCTCTTACACACCAGCATCACGTCATATACGGCAGGAATTCCGTCTCCCATCTGTGATCTACACTCGGCCTTTTCCTCCGCTATCTACAGCAGACCTTATTTGACACTAAATAGGTGCAATTATTTTTTATGGCGTCTAATCACTTTTAGTGGTTAAGAACGATGTTCTTTCTGCCTCACTTCGCGCTGGGAGTTCTCCTCCCCACCCACTGCAACCTCCGCAGCCTGTGGGTTGAGGCCCAGTCGTCCTCTCCCGTCCCCTGTAGGGATGAGAGTTACAGGTCGAAGCTTCGGCGGCAGGGAATGTAGTCGCTCTTCGATTTTACCCGTTCGCCTCCCGCCCTGTGACCAGCTTGGTCTGTCTGCACCAAGCAGGTTCGTGGGCCGCTGAGCCCAGCCATGCTATTTCTGGAGCTCTCTGCTGAGAGCCGTTTCAAGCAAGGCCATGAAGATGTTGTTCTGATGACAGTCCCACACCGCAAAAGCTGCCAGACCTTTCCAGCTCCAGGGGCGCGGTGGCGTGTTTACCTAAGCGCGGAGAGGTGCGAGGGTTGGTCCTGGCCTGGGTGGATTTCTGCTTCGGCGCCGCCAGGCTCCGGGCATTGATTGTATTTACTTGTTCTGAAGTGCCCAGGACTTAGGGCTGATTTTCCTTCACCAGATCTAAGACAAATCCATCTGAGGGCGAACAAGGAGAAAACGGAGAAGCCGAGAGGTGGGCCGCCAGGCGAGGCGGGGACGAGAGGAGCACTGGGGCTCCCGGAGCCCCCAGCACCTGGGCAGGAGCCGGGTTGGCTCCCTCCCGGGCACAGCCCTGCGGGCCCGGCGGGGACGCGGGCTTCGGAAGGCCCCGGGCGGCCTTGGCCGGGAGGGAGCGAGGGTCCTGCTACCCGCGGAGCGCATCTAGGCCCAGGGCCCGCTTCTGCGGCGCCCACCCTCCGGCCCGGGTCGCCTGGGCGCCCGGCTGCGGCGGGGCCGAATCTGAGGCAGAGGCAGGGATTTGCGAGCCGCCGCCGCCGCCCGCCGCGTGCACCCCCTGCATCGCACAGCCTTGGGCAGGTTGTGACTTCTGGGCCTCGACACCTGGAACCCGTTAAAAGCGCCTCCTCCTCACGCCCGGCCTCGGTCTCTTCCCCCACCCCCAGGCTCTCGGGTCCCAGGCGAGCTTTGAATGTATTAATTAAATAAAGCAGGCAGCCCTTGAATCGCGCCAACGCAGGGCGCTCTCGGGAGCGTGAAAGTCCTGGCCTCCGAATCCGCAAAAGAAAAATGTGTGAAAAGAGAATTAGTGAAATTAGGTTAGACCAATAAAACGTGAGGGCTCCAGCACCCCCCTTCCCGCTCCCCCAGCCTGGGGCTAGAAGGGCTATCTGGTCTGATCTATTGTTTCCCGCCCTGGCAGGGGGTTCATTGTTTGATAAATAATTCCCCCTCCATTTTATTCTTTTAAAAAAAAAGGGGGTATTTGCATAATCACTGCTTTGATGTGGCCAGAAATCGGAGGCTTGGTCTCCCCAAGTCTGCTATTGGTAGCGAAGCAACAAAGCTCGATCCAGATCTTTCACTTCGCTGGCAGCGTGTGGGGGCAGATTGTCAGAAACGGCTGCGTTAAGCTGCTGCCTCCTTTTAAAAAAGGATCCACTTTAATGATTAAACCTAAGGAATGTCCCCAAAGGGGGAAGGCGGTGAAGGACGAGAGTTCTCAGCCCCCTCCACCTCCCTCTGTCCTCCAGGGTTCATTGTTCTCGGCAGTCTCTTTTCCAAAGCCCTTGCGGGCGTGCGCCTCGCTTGGGGCCTCCCCACGTGGCTCGCAGTGGGCACCCGCCGGGGTCCGCCGGGGCCGAGGTCTGCAGGAGCGGTCCTCCTCGCCCCCCACCTGTTTTTCCTTTCCCAGTTTGGTTTACCCAGCCTGGGTGGGGTTCGTCTTATGGAGGACGCCGAAGTGAGCTGCTCTTTGGTCCCCGAGTGGAAACGAGGCGGGTGGGGAGGGCCCCTGGGAACGCAAGATGGGGGCAGTTTCAGATGGTCCCCGACGGGAGAGAGGAGCAAAGAAATTCAGTCATCCGGAAAGCGGATCGAGAAAGCCAGTGTGGCCGGAGCTATTATATCCCTGCAAGGTGGTGGGAGTCGGAAGATGGAGAGTGGGAAAGAGTCCTGATGGTGTGTGCGCTACGATAAATGACTTTTTTTTTTTTTTCTTTCCTCTTGGTGCCGGGGTCGCAGGAGGAGGGAAGGCGGTGTGAGTTCTCTGCTTTCATCTCTGCTTTCTCTCTCACCCAGCTTCTCCAAACCCTCAAGCGCGAAGGGGGAAAAGTCAACTTGGATTATTGACTAGGAACGCTACGTGAAAGGCTGGGGCTTCCTGGGCAACCCGCCAGCCGCCAGCTCTGCGCTCCAGCCTGGGTAGGTCTCACCTGTGGGAGAAACGCTCAGCCTCCTCGGGCCCTAAGCCCAGGATTCCGGGAAGGCGGGGGCGGGGAGACGCAGGCGGGAACGAAGGGGGATCCGCGAAGCACCTGCGCGACCGGGGTCCCATTCCTCTCCCGAGCCCCCGCACCTCACCAAGCTGGACCCCGGGCCATTCTTCAAGTGTCCCACCAGCTTTTGGACTCAGAGCTTCAACAGTTGTTTAGCTCATTGTAAATTCTCTTTTTACTTATCTTTCCTTTTTACTTTTCAAGGCTGTAATTGTATAAGCAATCGTTTTTCTTCATAACAAGTTTCTCACAAAAGTCATACTTCTTACGAAATAGAAGGACTTGGGATTCAAGATTTTTTCCCAATGCAAGCATACTTTTAATTTTGTTTGGACTTTGGCAATAGCCCCGTAGAGTCATGTTACCTGGTAGACACTGTAGGGTATACTGAATTCCAGAGATGTAAGAAATCAAAAGGCAAAAAGTTAGAGTTATTTCAAAGGACACAGCTCCAAGAGAGGCTGTTTGGACTGTAGCTGGTCTTTCAAAGATTCAAAAACAAGTGTATATCTTCTCTGATCTTGTTGAATTGTAGAACAGACTGTGCCACCAGTATTTTTCTTCATTCATCCTTACCTTCTAATGATTCCATTACCACCTTCTCCTTGATTCTCTTCACTCCGGGACCTGGAGGCATACCTGGAGACATTAAACAACGAAGCAAAGAACCAGAATCTTTCACCTATCTTATTTGATCTAGAAACAATTAAGTAAAAGTACTGAAGTCCATGTTATATGGAAACAGGAACCTTCAAAATAAGCAGAGAAAGCTGGGGGCTGGTTTCCAGGGTAGCAGCTTGCAATAAAGCCTAATTCCTTGTGACAAAGAGGTCATCTTCCTTTTCACATGTGTTTATGATCCTTTTGTGCATTGTATTTTGGCATAAAAGCTTCTATGCTCTGTCAGGCCTCCACAGGCAGCTCTATGACTCTCAAGGGGGTTTATTGCCTCTTTGGTATAAGAATAGCAGAAAGAAGCCAAACTAGTGCCAGTGTGACAAAAGACAACCCCATGGGCTTGCCATTGCTTTCTTTCTGTAACATAAATTTTGCTATGCATTGAAATAATTTAAAAATGAGGGATTCTGGGATAACTTTGATTTTGTGCTTTTTCTTCATACCTTTCATATATATTGAAACACTACATGCAAACATGTACAAGAAGATTGATTCATTGTGAGGATATGATCAATTTTTTTTTTTTTTGCCTTACTTTCCAGATAATTTTGGAAAAGAAATCAAATGAGGTAAAACCTTTGAAACTGTATGGAGAAAAGTCTAACCATAAACTTTAGATAACTATTATATTAATTCATTAATACTTTCTTTCATTTCACAGTGCCTAGAACATGATCAAAAATGTTTTTTTCTGAATCAAACCTATCTGAACTAATATCTTCCTTAACTCAAAATTGCCATGGCAGCAGCTTGAAATAGACAAAGAAGAAAACATAATTTTGCTGGTGGCGCACTAAAGCAACTCAAAAGTTTTGAGTTCAAATCCAGTGTTTCTCTTGAATTAGAAGGAAATGATTTCACGATATCTGCACGACATGGGCACTGCACAGGCAAGCCTTGCCAATAGAGCTCTTGATGGCTTTGCAAAAGAAGTTCTTATCATTTTCAGCAGACCTAGGAGAGTCTATATGACATCTTTAGTCTGGGAAGAATCAGAAAGAGTGTAGTGAAAACTGAGTTTTATTTTTCTGTGAGCAAATAATTTAAAAGGGGTTTCAGTTCCACTTGAGTAAAACTGTTCTGGAATCTTAAGACCATTCTGCTCTCCTACATTGGGGAGACTTGTCTAGACTTCCTAGAGTTTTTTTCAGAGCAAAATGGTTCTGAGCTACATAAGATGAAACTGAACTGATGAAGGCACTGGCCAGAGTACTTCCCTCACCTTCACATTACTCTGAATCTCTCAGATACTCATGTCTTCGATAACAACATGTATAAGATGGTAATGGTGGTAACACATTACAAAGCAGGCTGGAGCAAATCCCTTTGGGGGCAACTACTGGTCATAGCTCTCCAGATAATTGCTAGTTCTATCTCTTTCCACCAAAAAGACACCAAAATTCAATGGTTCCCTTTTCCTACCCCAGCAAAACAAGTGATGTTACAAGATCTTTCGTAAGGGACTAAAAGGAGAATATTCATAAATGTTAGGCTTCTCAACTTTTTGGTATTCATGACACACTTTAGAATTTTGATAGCATATTTGAAGGGATTGGGAGTCTCCAAATAACATTAAACAAGGTAGCTATGATTACACCACACAGTATCTTCACTGTCTCACAGAATCTGTAACAGTCACAACCGTCAGCCACTGCCCTTCATCATTGTATCACTGTTTGAGTATTACTATTTCTTGTCCCGATAGCACCTCCCATATACACTAGGCAATATTCCTGCATGTTTCAGGAAACAGAATTTCATTGGTACTATCTTTATCCTACTCTGGAACTCTTATTCAAAGCCTGTGACTTCATTTCATTCCACCTGGACAAAATCCTGCTGCTGGATACTGTGGAGGACATTTCTAGTCTCCATGAATATCGGATGTTCTAACCCTATTGGGCATGCTCAGGCCCCTTACAATAGGGTGGTGCTCCATCTCTGGTCTCTATCTTCCTCTTCTCGTGAGAGGGTGAGGCCAACATATCAAAGCTGTTTGGGCTTCTGAGTGATCATATAAAGAGTAGTGGTTCTTGTGAGTCACCTCAACTCACAGTGGATGTTACATGAGGGAGAAAAAAACTTGTGAGTTGAAAGCCAGGAAGATTTGAAGGTTGTTACTGCATCATAAAAACCCACTTTGATCAATATGGAAGTATATTTATTTGAAGACTATATAACTTATTTGTAGCAAAAAAAAAAAAGTCTGTAAAACTTGGTGGCTCACCTCTGAATAGTTTGAAGATTCTGTTATAAAAGACAATTTTATTTTTATTTTTGGCCATACAAGAAAGCTTTATGCCTCAATGTCTACAGCCATTCTTAGAGTGGTTTTTAAAAATCATCTTAACCATTTTTAACTGTACAGTTTAGTAGTTTTAAGTATATTTGCAGTGTTGTGCAACCAATCTCCAGAATGTTTTCATCTTGCAAAACTGTAACTCTACACCCATCAAACAACAGCTCCCATTTCTCCTCCCTTCCAACCTCTGGAAACCAATATTCTTCTTTCTGTTCCTATGAATTTGACTACTTTACATACCTTATGTAATAAAAGCTATTTTTATTTTTAAAGCATATAGTGTCACTGTCCTCATTTTCTCTATTATAATAAACTTTATTTCTCCATACTGCTAATGTAGAAGCATGTATGAAGTTCTGTCATTCACGACACATAACCTTTCTGCTATCTTGTGGGAAATAATAATATGCAGCTGTACTCTCCTTTGTATAGTGTTACTGATTGACTGAAGGCAGTTTTGCAGGAGGGCACCCATTATCTGAAGACATCTATTCTTGAGAGAGCCCTGCACACAATTATGTGTTTGCCCCCATCCTATCCAGAAAGCGACTGAGGTGCTTGCATAGGTTCTGGAGGCTAGTTTGAAGAGTAGATTGATTCCTGGGGCGCTATGGATAAAACTCATTGTGATAATGTTATTTGATCCTGTTGTACCCAAGCCTGTAAGGGGACAGTAAAGATAAATTACACATTTGGCCGAAGTACTATAATCAGCTTATTAACTTAGAATATGTGATGAGGCTTTTCATTTTGGGGAAGCCAGAGCACTGGATTGAGTCAAGAGGCTGAATTTGTGGTGAGGGTCCTTTTTGTTACTGATTGGCTGTGTGACCATGAGTAAGTCTCTCAGCCTGATAAGCCTGATAAGACTAGATATTTCCAAAGTCTTTTCTAGTTCTGATTTTCAAAGTTTTTATAAAATACTATAGGTTTGTTTTTAGAAACACTTTTGGACAAACCCTACCTGTTTTATGTTGATACGTGTATTTTCAGGAGACATATCTTCAGAAGAAGAGCTGTGTTGATTTTCAAAAATAGATGAAGACACAAAATTTTAAGTTGCCTTTTATAACTGTGTCTTTAAAAATGGAAACTGGAGGATGGAGAAAGGCAACTGAAACGTCCCTCAAGCTAGGCTAATATTTAACACCGACATCTAAGACTTGGCTTGCACTTTGAATCCAATCTTGTTTTTTATTCAGCGCTTGCATTGAACAGAAAAAGTCAATCATTTTAGGTATGGAAGAAGAGCAAAGCTTTAAAAAAGATTCTCTCTTTCAAGCTGCCTCTGAGCAGAGGATGACTATTTTTTTTATTCAGAGACATATTTCTTCATCTACCTCCTTTCTCCCTCATCTTTAAAGGTATATCTTGATTTGGGCATCATGGATCTACAAACACATCACACAAGTAATTTAAAATTGTTCTTCTTGGGGGGAAAACAGATTAAGTCTCAGCTCCCCATGAATAGCTCTGCTCTCTCCTTTTTAATAAAGAAGAGTTAGACTGGACCAGTGCCGATGGCATATTTACCTTCATGAGCTAAAAAAAAAAAAAAAAAAGAAAAGAAAAAGAAAAAAAGTTAATTACTGCTCGGAGCAAGTTAGTCTGGCTGTCCTGAGCTGTCTTTTATTAGTTGTCCCCTTCATTAATTTCCCTCACTGGATTTGCTGCTAATAGCTGCCTGGTCCCAGTCAGCTCAAAGCCGCATCTGTGCCATTGAGCAGAAAAGTAGGAGCCTGGCCAAAGGGGGATGGAGATGGCGTGAGGGAGACGCTATTTACAAATCAACTCTTATTAACATGATGGTCTGGTTTGCTGAAGAGGGGAGAGGGTGGGCCTCAGAGCAGAGAGCTGTAGAGCAGAGGAGAGGTAGTGAAAGCTGAAGGAACCAGCCCCAAGCATGGCAGTTTGGATTTTTACTTCATTCCTTATGAACTAGAGTTCTCCTAGCTTCACCTTAGATTAATGTCAATACTTGTTTTCCAAAGGCTGGATGAAGTATACTACTCTGTCACTGAACTTCATGAAAAGCAATAAAAGTATGGATCTTTTAGTAAGGAGGTTTGCTCTTCCCTTACGATGCAGAGACTTTGAGAGATCCAAGTCAACAAATGGCCTTTTTCCTTTATAAGTTTATACCTTATTTTTAGATATTAATTCAATTGGAGACAGTGTATTGAATACATGATACATGTATGATTTGTTTATTCTTGTCCACTTGTGTACATTGCTTTGGAAAGGTCAAACCATCTTTATTTTCCTCACACTTATCACCAACAGGTATAAGATCTTACTAAGTTATCTTGTTACCGTAAGCTCCAGGAGGAAGTGTGTGTGCACGTGCACGCACGCCTGTTCTCGTTCTCCAGCGTCTGTAACAGGGCCTCCCATACAGTAGGAGCTCAGCAAGTATTTGTGGAGTTAACGCTGACGAATGAGGAATTTTTTTAATAGACAAAGAACAATCAGTCCTAAATTCCTATTTCTATGCATACTCAATTAAGAAACATCTCAAAGCTCTCCCCCGTTTTTATTTATTTATTTAATTTATTTGGCTGCGTCGGGTCTTAGCTGCAGCACGTGGGCTCTTCCTTGTAGCGCGCCGGCTTCTCTCTAGTATTGGTGCTCCCGCTCCAGAGTGCTCGGGCTGGGTAGTTGTGGAGCGTGGGCTTAGCTGCCCCATGGCATGTGGGATCTTAGTTCCCCTACCAGGGATCGAACTCACATGCCCTGCATTGGAAGGCGGATTCTCAACCACTGGGCCACCAGGGAAGTCCCAAAACTTTTTTTAAATAAATTTTTTTCTTTTTGATGTGGACCATCTTTTAAAGTCTTTTTTGAATTTGTTACAATATATATTTTTTTAAGTCTTTACTGAAGTTGTTACAATATTACTTCTTATTCTGTTTTGGTTTTTTGGCTGCGAGGCACGTGGGATCTTAGCTCCCCGACCAGGGATTGAACCCTCACCGTCTGCATTGGAAGGCGAAGTCTTAACCACTGGACCACCAGGGAAGTCCCTGAATTTGTTACAATATTGCTTCTGTTTTATGTTTTGGTTTTTTGGCTGTGAGGCATGTGGGATCTTAGCTGCCCCACCAGGGATGGAACCTGCACCCCCTGCGTTGGAAGGCGAAGTCTTAACCACTGGACCGCCAGGGAAGTCCCTCTCCCCCCGTTTCTTTGATAAGAAGAAAGGGTGTTAAAATGTTAACCCTTCCCCCAACCCCTGTCATAGGTGGATGTGGTCATAAATGGGTCTGCCTGAGCAATTCTTTTTTTTTTATGCAATAGTTCATCATTTCCGGCTTTACCCAGAATCTTCCAAAGCTAAGAAGAGCAGACAGAAGGCTGAGAGGTGAGGTAGTGGACAAGGTGGGAGTTAGCAGTTCAGGGTATATGCTACATAAACACAACTGTTTGAACAGGTTAAGAGGTGACAGTAGCGCCTTTTTTTTTTTTTTTGTCATTACACATTTTATTTCGTAATGATCCTCTGATTCATATTCATTTTTATGTGATGATATACTGCTCAGTAACAAAGTTTAATACATGAACTTATGTGTGACTTTGAACTGTTGATAACAATGACATTTATTAAAATTTAGGCAATTTTATTAAGCCAAGGTACAGAGTGGATATCTTTCCCCTTAACGTCTTTTAGATTGTAAAAGTCTTAAATTTTCCATACTATTTTAACAATTTTAAACATTAAGAAGAAGAAACCCTTTTACCTGCATGAAAGAATAATGGACAAAATGTATGTTGGGTATATGTGGATACATACAAATATTTATCTAAAACATTTATGTATGGATATTTGTGTTTATGTGTGTCTCTATGTATGAAACATGCTTCTTGTATATGTATCTTTAAGTGTGTATATATATATATATGAAACATACTACAGAAACTGCACAAATAATAGGCATGTAGCCTGATAAATTTTCACAAAGTGAATATAGCTTGCAAAAATCACCCAGATCAAGAAACAGAACCCTACCAGCAATGCACAAGCCCCCTTAAAACTCAACGTCCAAGGGTAACTGCAATCCTAGCTTCTAACATATTGATAGATTCATTTTAGTTTTTCTCAGTAGTTTTCTTTGTTCTTTCCAGTCCGTGAAGCTTCAGAGTTTATATATAACCATGTTGGGGTAGGGGACTGAATGCTCAAGACCCCTCCACTCTCCAGCTGTGTCTCTCCAGTCCTTTATGATCACAATAGCTCTGCTGGTTTCTTGATTCCCAGCAGTTCTTCTTGGATGTGTAGTTTCCAGCCCTGCACCCAGAATCAGCAAATGCCTTCTGAGAAATGCTGCTGCAGAAAGCTGTGTGACCTACCCACCCTTCTCCCCTCCGTGCATCATTGCCCCTTTTTTTTCTTCTTCTTCTTTTTAACACCTTTATTAGAGTATAATTGCCTTACAATGGTGTGTCAGTTTCTGCTTTATAACAAAGTGAATCAGTTATACATATACATATGTCTCCATATCTCTTTCCTCTTGCATCTCCCTCCCTCCCACCCTCCCTATCCCACCCCTCTAGGTGGTCACAAAGCACCAAGCTGATCTCCCTGTGCTATGCGGCTGCTTCCCACTAGCTATTTTACGTTTGGTAGTGTATATATGTCCATGCCACTCTCTCACATTGTCCCAGCTTACCCTTCCCCCTCCCTGTATCCTCAACTCCATTCTCTGGTAGGTCTGCATCTTTATTCCCATCTTGCCCCTAGGTTCTTCTGACCATTTTCTTTTCTTTTTTCTTTTTTTAGATTCCATATATATGTATTAGCATACGGTATTTGTTTTTCTCTTTCTGACTTCTTCACTCTGTATGACAGACTCTAGGTCCATCCACCTCACTACAAATAACTCAGGTTCGTTCCTTTTTATGGCTGAGTAAGTAGCGCCTTTCTGTGTGCCTTGTAATATACTTGAGGTTCCATTCACGTTGCTCTATCACAGTAAAATAGAAAAGTTAAATTTGAATCCTCTGAGTATCACATGCCTGGGCCTGGGGATCAGTCAGCTTGGGTTCAAATCTCATGTCTAATATTTATTAGCTGTGTGGTCACCTTAATTTTGGCTTTAGTTCCCTATTTCTAAATAGAGTTAAATGAGCTAGTACATGTAATGTGGTTGGCACATAGTCCCAACAAATGGTTGCTATTTGGTTATTCTTCAGAAATACATGTGTACCAAATGTGAAACCAAGGGTAGTCACCAGTTAGAGCCTTTAAATTGATTAATAAATAATGGACTGTAACGTACCTTCTCTGATAAATCTCCACTTTGATTATTTTTGCAAAAATTTGCATGTCCTCCAAGTGTCAGGTAGCCTAAACAATGTTTGCCCAAGTTGTTCTATCAGGAACTTGGAGTCAGCTGTGTCTAGCTCGAGCCGGTTTGAGACCACCGACCCTCCAACTGGGCATGTGCGAGTGTCCACTGGTGACCCTGTGACGTCAGAGGGCCAAAAACTCCACCCTTACAGCATGCTAACCGCCATTTTCCTCCACGAAGAGCCTTGTTACTGAGTTGCACCTGTGGCATCTGCAGGGCAGGACAATTACCTCACCTTTTCCTTATCTTCAGTCACCCTTCCCCACGCTCCCTGTGCCTCAGCTTTATCCCATAAATATTCCGAGCCCCTCGCCTTGGGGGAGGCTGACTTGAGACTTGTTCTTCTTTGTCCTCACTTGGCTGCCTCCTGAATAAACCTTTTGTCTGATGCAAACCTCCACGTCTCAGCATTTGGCTTGCTGGACTTTGGGGCAAAGTTCAGTAACAAATGAACATGGTATTTTAAGTATAAAAAGTATACAGACTTACGATTTTTAGTTATTTCAAAAATAACATAGAGAACAAACTAGTGGTTACCAGTGGGGAGAAGGGAGGGGAACGGGGAGGAGGGGCAATATAGGGGCAGAGGAGTAAGAGGTACAAACTATTAGGTATAAATTAAGTTACAAGGATATATTGTACAACACGGGGAATATAGCCAATATTTTATAATAACTATAAATGGAGTGTAACCTTTAAAAATTGTGAATCACTATGTTGTACATCTGTAACATATAATACTGTACAGCAACTTACTTCAATAAAAAAATAAAGTAATAATTGAGAAAGGTAAAAAACAACATGAGTTCTATAGAAGTATCAAAGAAAAATCCAGATTAGTAAAAATCTAGAATAATCATAACTACCATTGACTTTAGAATGACATTATTTATAGTTAATAACTATAATTAATGTATTTCTTTGGAGAATGAAATAAGATGCTTCATCATTTGAATATACATCGTAGAACAAGAAAGGAGCCTATGTGGTGTGGTTTTGGAGGGGTTGTTTCAAAAATTAAAAAGCAGATGCCCCTTGAACCCGAAATTCCATTTTTAGGAAGTTATTCTACAGAAACTCTCTAATTGTCTCTGTTTTTACATATACACGCACACACACTCAGATGTTTGTTACAGGGTTACTTGTAAAAAAAAAGTTTGGAATCAATTTAAATGTTCATCAATAGGGCGTAAGTTACACAAGGCGTGGCACATTCACATGGTAGAATACAATGCACCGTGGTAAGAGTGGAGTATTGCTAAGTGAACTGACTTGCTGTGGTGACCACAAGCTCATTTTCCACTACTGATATGGCTAATGTGGTCTCTAGGAAACACTCATGGTCCCATTGTCTCCAAACTTGGCTGATCATTAGAATCACTTGTGTTACATTTTATAAATTCCCAGCTCCTTTTCCAGACTTATTATGGGATGAGACTTGTTGAAGCTAGAGCCCAGAATCTATATTTTTTTAAAAACTAGAATGATTCTGACACAGCCACCTTGGCACTAGTTCTGGGATGGGCATTCAGGAACTGTGCAGTGAAACAGGACAGACAAATATAAAGAATTATTTCCAGATGGCCTTGGTTGAAATACACATATATAATTTGGGAGGGCTTTGTGAGGGAGGCTGTATTAAGGTAATGCTTCCTATTTACATTATTCCTGGTAAAGCCTATCTTGGACAAAATTGGGAAGAGGTAAGTTGTCCACAATATTTTAGTAAATGAAAATATCAATTTGTAGAACATTATGTATGGAATAAATCAATTTTAATAAAAATATCAACATTTTAAAATTTGTATCCACATGTTCATATGAGCATAGGAGAACATGAAAGAATGAAAGAGTACATGCCAAATAATAATAGTAGCCACTGGGGAATGGGATTGGATTGGTGGGGTAAGGAAGGCCCTTTTCCTTTGTGCTGTATACAATACCATAGAGTATGAAATTTTATGTTTGTATTACCAGGTAATTAAAGATAACCAGTATACACATTATGATTGAGACAAGCCTTCTAAGGTTCCATCGAGGTATATGTTTGGTACTGGCCAGATTGCAGTATGGCTCCTTTCTTTAAACCAGGCCTTATTTTGCTTCTATGATAAACAAAGAGGCAACAATTTTCAGGACACCAAGAAACCTGGAGACCAGTCACGGAGTAATCTCCCTGCCCCTTTATTCCTTGCTTCTCAATGTCAGATTAATTCAATAAGTTTCAGCTCCATCCTTGGGAAATTTCTTCCTTTTCCATCTAAGTGAATCTGGACTTTCCAGTAGGATTTGCCCTCAAGTTGGCATTTGCTTCAAAGTCACCTTAAAGCCCCTCATGGGGCAAATAGGATTGGCAGTGAGAACCTCCAATCCCAGCCTCATTATCTCATTTTGAGTTAGCCTGAATGGGAAGTTAGCTCTCTCCTCTGGCTACAACATTAAATAAACAACAAGCTGGTATAAGCTGTTTTGTGTGTGTGTGTGTGTGTGTGTGTTCTTGTGGTTTTTGTTGCTGTTGTTGTTTTCTAGATTCCACATATAAGTGAGACCATATGCTATTCATCTTTCTCTGTCTGATGTATTTCACTTAGCATAATGCCCTCAAGGTTCATCCATATTGTTGCAAATGGCAAGATTTCATTCTATTTTATGGCTGAATGATATTCTATTGTGTACATATGTAACATATTTTCCTTATCCATTCATCTATCTATGGGCACTTAGGTTGCTTCCCTATGTCGGCTATTGTAAATAATGCTGCAGTGAACATGGAGGTACATACACCTTTTTAAGTTAGTGTTTTCGTTTTCTTTGGATAAATACCCAGAAGTGGAATTGCTGGATCATATGATAGTTCTATTTTTAATTTTAAAAGGAACTTCCATACAGTTTTCCATAGCAGCTGCACAACCTTTCTGAACTTTTTTGATTCTACACTTGTAATACCACAAGATATTTAGACAAGTCCAGTTTTCCTCTGGTTTACCCAGTGTGGTAATGAATAGCACTGTAGCTAAAATTTGCACTCACATTTATTTTCTTACAATGAACGAGTGCATAGGAATAAGAAATCATGTATCTTTTTATTCATAGGGAAGTATGCTTCCAATATATCATTAAAAAGAGCAGATTACAATAATGTGCAGAAAACTATCACGTAACAGGTATAATAAAGGCTAATATTCATCATGTGCTTCCCACATACGAGGGCCATTGCTATGTCTTTTACATAGATTATAGAATAAAAATGCTGCGGTGAGCATGGGAGTGCAGATATCTCTTCAAGATACTGATTTCATTTCCTTTGGATATATACCCAGAGGTGGAATTGCTGGATCATATAGCAATTTTATTTTAATTTTTTGAGGAACATCCATTTTTCCACAATGGCTATACCAACTTACATTCCCACCAACAGTGTACAAATGTTCCCTGTTCTCCACATCCTTGCCAATGCTTGGTATCTTCTCTTTTTGATAATAGCCATCCAAACTGGTGTGATGTGGTATCTCACTGTGATTTGCATTTCCCTGATGATTAGTGATGTCTAGCATCCTTTCGTACAAGTGTTGGCCATTTATATACTTTCTTTGGAAAAATGTCCATTCAGTTCCTCTGCCCATTTTAAAATCAGATTATTTGGTTTTTTTGCTATTGAGTTGTATGAGTTCTTATATATTTTGGATATTAGTCCCTTATTGGATATATGGTTTGCAAATGTTCTCTAGGTTACCTTTTCATTTTTTGGATTGTTTTCTTTGCTTTTTAGTTTGATGTAGCCCACTTGTTTATTTTTGCTTTTGTTGCCTATGCCTTTGGTTTTCTATCCAAAAAATCATTGTCAAGACCAATTTCGAGGAACTTTCCCCCTATGTTTTCTTCTAGAAGTTTTACAGTTTCAGGTCTTAGATTTAACTCTTTAATTCAGCATAAGTTAATTTTTGTGAGTAGAATAAGGTAGGGGTCCAATTTCATTCTTTTGCATGTAGATATCCAGTTTTCCCAGCACCATTTATTGAAGAGACTATCCTTTCCCCATTTGAATGTTCTTGGTGTCCTTATCAGATTAGTTGACTGTATTTCTGGGATCTCTGTTCTGTTCCATTGGTCTATGTGTTTGTTTTTATGTCAGTACCATACTCTTGATTACTATAGTTAAGCAATATAGTTTGAAATCAGAAAGTGTGATACTTCCAGCTTTGTTCTTCTTTCCAAGATTGCTTTGGGTATTTGAGGCCTTTAGTGGTTCTGTAAGAATTTTAGGATTTTTAAATATCTCTATGAACAAAGCCTTTGGAATTCTGATACGGATTGCATTGAATCTATAGACTGTTTTGGATAGTATAGACATTTTAATATTAATTCTTCCAATTCATGAACATAGGGTGTCTTTGCATTTATTTGTCTCTTTTTCAATTTCTTTCAACAATGTCTTATAGTTTTCAGTGTATAGATCTTTTACTTCCTTGGTTAAATTTATTCCTAAGTTGTTTTTTTTTTTTTTTTTTTTGATGCTATTTATTGTAAATGGGATTGCTTTCTTAATTTCTCTTTCAGATAGTTTACTTCTATTGAAGCTCTCAGTTTTGTTCATACATTGTTTTACTGAATTTGTCACATTGTCTATCTGTGTGCTCACTGAATTGTACTCACTGAGTGTCCTTAAAACAATTATTATATTTTGAATTCTTTGTCAGGCAATTCATAGATTTCTATTTCTTTGGGGTCAGTTACTAGAAAATTATTGTGCTTCTTTGATGATATCATGTTTCCTTGATTTTTCATGCTCCTTGCTTAAAGTCTTACATTGCTGTTTTCACTTTTGAAGCAGCAGTCACCTCTAGGCTTTAGTGACTGGCTTTAGGAGAGAGATACCTTCACTTGATAGCCCAGCCAGAGACTCTGAGGCTTTTTCAGACCTTTCCAATGGGTGTGCCTGCTCCACACTTTTTGTTCCTTCTTGGGGAAGTTCCTAAGAGTGTATACCTTCTCTCAGTCCTGCAAAGCCTGGCTAGGTGTTGAAAGTGTCCCATTTGTTTTCCCTAATGAGGTGTTCTGAAATGCTCAAGTTTGTGAGCCTTCATCTAATCTTGCAGAATTAGACTGGCTTTCTGTGCTTGCTTGGTAGTCATCTGCAAGCACTCGTTCTCACTGTCCACAGAAGACGGCTACGCGAGGAGGGGGCAGTTAGGTGTTGGGGGGCGCTGCATGTGAGGCATCCATCATTTCTCGTGGAGGGACTTTCTGACAAGAGTCTGTGAATCAGTTAGTAGGCAGAACCATGAAGCAGTTAGCAGTATCCCTTTGCTGAATTCCGAGCCCTGGCTGCTGTACTCTCAACTTCTCCCAACACTCAAGGTTGCAGATCCCCTCAGTAATCTGGGTGAAGTGAGAAAGAAGTGGGTCTCTTGGGTAGCATCCTGCCCGGCTGGGGAACCCGGGCACTCACTCACATGCTCTCATCTTCCCTGTGAAAGAAGTCATGGCTGTGGGGGTCTTTCCTGGCACCGAGCCTTAGGAGAAGAGTGATGTGGGCAAAGTGAAACTGCTCCTCTTACCATCTTCAATGAATCTATTCTTGGATTCTTCTGCGTCAGTGGCACGCTGGGGTTTCTCTGCTGGACTCCTGGACTCCCACAAGGGAGTCTTATCCGTGGGTGACTGTAAAAGTCGATGTACTGTGGGGGGATGAGGGCAGAGAACTCCTATTCTGCCATCTTGCTGATGTCACTTCAATTATATTTCTATGTACTAGTTAAGAACAATTGGAAATTGAAACAAGAAAATAAGACTATGTACAGCATCAAAATATAAACTACTTAGGAAAAATTTAACAAAATATGGCCAAAATGTGCATGCTGAAAACTAGAAGGTATTTATGGAAACATTAAAGAAGACTTAAACAAATGGAGAGATGTATGGTACTCATGGATCAGAAGATTCCACGTTGTTAAAAATGTCAATTTTCCCCTATTGTGGTCAGCCTGCAGATGCACAATGGATCCCCTGCCCCATCCAAAATTTGGATGTCAAAACTGATGATGCCACACATGCACCAAAAGGGTGTGAGATTATTATTCACATAACAGGCTTTCTAGGGAGAACAAGGCAGCCTCCCAAATGAGTGTAAAATGGCTTGAAAGAATGGGCTTAGGGTTTTATGGAGTTTAGAGGGTGGGGCTGGTGTGAGAGTTCTTTCCACGGGCTGGGGTTTCATGCTTTTATCTTCCTGCTGGTGCCAAAGGAGAAAGCACCTAGGCTTTCTGGTCAGCTCATCCAGATGTGGGGCAGAGAGGTAAGGGACAGTGGAGGGGCTTCATAGCTGTCAATCATCAAACATCAAAAATGGAGTCAGACACTTTGTTAAGATTCCCAATTTGATCCATAGACTTCACACTACCCAATTAAAAACCCTCTTTATCCCTGGTAATTTTTTTTCTGAAGTCTGTTTTGCTTGATTTTAGCTTTATGATGTATCCTTAATCTCAATGATGCTTGTCTGCTCTGGCTAAAGGATGAACCACACTCTTTAATTCACAAAACTTGAAAAACAGCCTTCTTAATGAACTTTAAAACACTTGGTTTCTGAGCCAAGACCAATACATTAGGTCTCATTATTGCTTATTTTAAAAATAATTCAGTACTTTGATGCATATTACGTAATAATACATACAATGAGGGTTAGCAACATTTATTGATCATTTTAAAAATTGGATTACTAACACATTTTGGCCACATAATAGTAGAATACTCCTGGTGATAATGATGCCTTATCACTAGAATCCAAGAACAGATGATAACCAATTTCTCCAGAGTTATATGATTGGCAGAGATATAAAATAATGATAAAAATCAACATTAATACAACCCTGGGAACCATTATTTTTTACCAATTTTAATTCGTGTACCCAAAATAGTTTAATTTTCTTAATTAAATAAGCACTAAAATTAAAATCATGGAAAATAAGAGGGGAATAAATCTCCCTAAGCGATGGAGCACTTATCATTCTTTTACTACTTTACCCAGCCAAAAAACAAAAACAAACAACAAACAAACAAACAGAAAAAAACCTGTCCACCCAGGAGCTAATCCATTTTCCACACTCATTATCATTCAGATGAGTCTTTTGTAAGACAAAGATGGCGGCATAGTTTTTTTCAGTGTCTGAGAACGCCTTTCTTGTTTGGATTGTACAAATAAAGAGGACCCTCTGGATCTAATTAAGAGATTTTCACCTGCCATCATTCATTCATTCAGTTCACAAACATTTATGGAACACGTGCAATGTGCGTGGCATAATGTTAAATAGTGTATTACACCAGGAGTTATGCCACAATGGGTCAATCATAAAACTACACTCAATTAATCTTGTGATTTTTTAATGATTTAATTCTCTCATTCAACAGGGCCTTATTAACGACCAAGTGCTAGGCTAGGCACTGGTGCTGACAAAATGAACTCACAATCTCTGCTTTCACATACTCATAATCTAATGGGGAGGCAGATACATAAACAAGCAATTACTGCTCAGCTGAGGTCCCACCATAAAGGTTTGTGATGGTGTAATGGAGCCTGTGTGTGTGTGTGTGTGCGTGCAAGTGTGTGTTTGTGAGCGTGTATAACTAGAGGGAAGTAGGAGGAGAAGAGTCAGAGAAGGTTTCCCTGAGGAGGTGAAACTTGAGCTGAGTCTTGAAGGGCAAATAAGAGCTTCCCAGGAGAGGTAGGGGAGGATATTGCAGGCAAAGGCAAGAGCCTCGGAAAACAGTTGTGGGAGGGCAGGCATACCTGGGGAACTGCAGTCAGGTGAGGCTGGGAGGATGTGGGGCTACCTGGTGACGAGGCTGAAGAGAGATGGATCAAGAGGATCATGTTGAGTATTATTTAGGCTGAGCCATAATGAACTTGTCAATATTAGACTATTTTGACTTAAAAAACAGTAATTTGATACAGTTTAAATGACATAATGATGAATAAGCATTAGTAAATAACGACATGAATGGAACCTATTACTGTTGCTGTTTTTGTTATTTGCATTTCCCACTTCTTCACACCCTGATTAGAACTGACTTCTCCAAAATATTTGCAAACGATGTGACCGACAGGGCTTAATTTCTAAAATATACAAACAGCTCATACAACTCAATAACAAAAAACCAAATAACCCAATCAAAAAATGGGCAGAAGACCTAAATAGACATTTCTCCAAAGAAGACATACAGATGGCCAATAGGCACATGAAAAGATGCTCAACATCACTAACTATCAGAGAAATGCAAATCAAAACTCCAACGAAGTATCACACCAGTCAGAATGGCTAACATTAAAAAAAGTCTACCCATAACAAATGCTGGAGAGGGTATGGAGAAAAGGGAAGCCTCCTACACTGTTGGTGGGAATGTAAATTGGTACAACCACTGTGGAGAACAGTATGGAGGTTCCTTAAAAAACTAAAAATAGAATTATCATATGATCCAGCAATATCACTTCTGGGCATATATCCAGAGAAAACTCTAATTTGAAAAGATACATGCACCCCAATGTTCATAGCAACATTATTTACAATAGCCAAGACATGGAAGCAACCTAAATGTCCGTTGACAGATGAATGGATAAAGAAGATGTGGTACACATATACAATGGAATATTACTCAGCCATAAAAAAGAATGAAATAATGCCATTTGTAGCAACATGGATGGACCTAGAGATTATCATACTAAGTGAAATAAGTCAGAAAGAGAAAGACAAATATCATATGATATCACTTATATGTGGAATCTAAAAAGAAGATACAAATGAACTTATATACAAAACGGAAACAGACTCACAGACATAGAAAACAAACTTACGGTTACCAAAGGGGAAAGGGCGGGGGGAGGATAAATTGGGAGTTTGGGATTAACAGATACGCACTACTATACATAAAATAGATAAACAACAAGGTCCTACTATACAGAACAGGGAAATATATTCAATATCCTGTAATAAACCATAATGGAAAAGAATATGAAAAAGAATGTATATACATATATATATGTGTATGTATGTATATATATATATACATATATATATATATGTATATATATATATATATAATCACTTTGCTGTACACCAGAAACTAAAACAACATTGTAAATCAACTATACTTCAATAAAAATTTTCAAAAAAAAGAAATGACTTCTTAAAAGCAAGACTATTCCCTGCATCTTGGGGGGAGAGTCCGAGGTTACCTGCAGTTAAGTGGCCTTGGCCACCAAAGTTAGTGAGAGTGAGGCTGGGGAAATGAATACAGCAGGACTGCAAAGGAGAAAGAGTTTAGATAATAATGATAACAAACTTCTATCATTTACTGAACACCAAAATGTGCCAGCCACTGAGCTAGGTCCTTCACATGCATTATCGCCACACAAGGTGTGTCTTTTTACACCCATTTTACATATGGGAGCTCTAAGGCTCTGAGAGGTTAGGTGCTACTCTTCTAGTAAGTGGCAGAGCCAGGGCACATACCTGTGATTTCACCAGACTTCCCTTCAAGGAGGCCTAATGAGAGTGACTGCAGGTAGAACTAGAAGTGACCTCACCACCTGCTGTTTAAAAGTTATTTCCCAGAAGAGGAAAGACCAGAAAATGGGTGTAGCCCCACCTATCAGTTCAGTGCCAGAAGTTCTCGATTTTTAATTTTAATGTTTTTGGCTTTAGAGAGGTAGGAAGGGAGAAAGAGGAGAGGGTGCAGGAGATGAGGATGGGGGTCTATAAGAAGCAGTTTGGTAACATGGAAGAAAAGTGAAGGCAGGATGCTCTTTCCTCTCCAAGCTCCCTGGCAAGCAACGAGCTGGCTCTATAGTTTAACTCTTTGTTTACTGTAGCAAGGACAAAGAACATTATGCTTAGTGAAGTCCTTCCCGACAACAGCTAAATACCAGGGGGAAAAAACTGTGTGCACATCATACAATTAAAACATTTTCCTTGATTTATTCTCCTAAAAATGTGCATAGGAAGGAATATACAATCACCAAAATACAACATCAAAATCTGAAATACATTACTGAAGGAGTGTTCTTAGCTGGGAAACTTTAGGCAGTGTTTTCATCACCTGGGGATGATGGTCCAGTGGAGATGCTGCAGTTCTCTGCAGCCTTGTAATCTCGAAGCCACCCAGCATGCTCTCACAGTGGGAACAATGCCTCAGGAGCCCATGTGGTCCACGAGCACAGCGTCTCATTTATTATCCAAGTGGCCTATTCTAGAAACCATCTTTTGGGTGTGCCTTTTCATTTGTTTCTTCTGTCCCACATGCTGAGAGTGATGACAAGGGTCATTTCTAGTTAATGTTGTGGACAGTGCACTTAAAGTGACCTTTCCAACTGAGAAGCAGCTATTCAGTCTGGATTTTTAAACAGTTTTCTCCAAAAAAAAAAAAAAAGTGGGTGTATTTCCTGAAAGGTCATACTTCTGAATTCAGACTTAGGTGCCTGTGGCTCTCTGAGTCTTAGTTCTTTTCACAAGAAACATGATGTTGTTAGTGTTTGAAAGAGAAAATAACTCTTGGGTTATTTTGCAGGGGCAAAAGGGAAGCGACTGTCAGCAGGGTGGAATATATATTTAGTCTTTCCAGTGGAAACACTACAATAAATACACAAATCACTTGGCAGGGTCTCTTCTCTCTTCTAGCAATTGCATGAGTTAGCTGTACTGAACTATGAAATGCTTCCTGAAAACAATATTTTCTTGATGACTGGACTGATTTTTAGAACTTATAAAATATTGACTTTTCTCAAGTACCTTTTTCATTTCACCATTTTAGCATTTGAGATACACTCTGGTTGGTAAATGTTCTGAGCAAGGCATTTTGGGCACATCTTCAAAAATCACCAAGAAACTAAAATAGTTGACATATACCAAGTGACCAAAGCACTTAATTCATCTTGATCTGTCTTTTAATTTAATTTTTAAGTTACTGACAAAATCTGGCATCTCTTCACATCCAGGGCAATTTGGAGCTTTCTATCTCCCAATCATCAGCTACTGTGTTAGCCACTGAACAACAACAATGTGTTATTGGCCTATGTAGTATGGATCTTAAACAAAAGGCTTCGTTTTGATTGTTTGCATTTTTTCCCTTCCCTCTGGTAACCAAGAGTGAAATGTAATAAAAGCTGATACTTAGCAATGCAGAGTTTTAGAGATGCCAAGTTTAATTAGCCTTTATATGTGATCATGTTGTCTCAAGATGCTTAGGAATAATTTTTTGTTTGTTGACGGTGTCCTTGCTCAGCTCAGACAGGGCAGGGGCCGTGCTGCCGGGATGGAGTGACGAGAGAGCAGGCAGGAGGGGATGAGCTTGGGTCTCTTTGCAGTAGTTGCCGAGGTCACACTGAATTGCAGAGCTCTCACTAATATCCAGCTCAATCTCGCATCATCTTCCTTGGTGCTCGTCTGAAAGACCTAGGACTTTGATATTCTAAATTGCCTTTGTCAGTACAATTTATGGCTTTGAGTCTTTGCACAAGGCATGTTTCAACGGCCCCAGGCTCCACTGCACTTAACCTTTATCTACACGCATTGAAGGACCTTGCCAACATGTCCATGGTAGGGCAAAGAGGCCAGCCACTCAGATGATGCCTGTGTGTGGGTCGGGCCTGGCCTGGCTCCTGCACTAACAAGCCCCGGAGGCTGGGGAAGGATACAGCTGGCCAGAGGCTCCCGTCCCTCATATACCATCTTCTCCGATGCAGGTGGCTCAGTGACTGCTGTCCAGCCCAAGGGAACGCTGCACACGATCCAGGTGCTCAGCCCAGAGAGAATGTTCCCTATTGAAACCACGTTGGGAACACAGCCCTTCAAAGCCAGTCTCTGTGGGTCCTTCTGTTATTTGGAAAAGACCATGTCAAATGTCTAACAAAAGTGTTTAAACAGTCCCTCTCCTTTTTGGTGATTTGTGTAGGAAAAGAGGGTTAAATCTGGTGTCTGTCCTTGGCAGGGAAAACTTACATATTCCAGCACTATCATTTATTCTTATAGAACATGTATAGGATATACAGATGGATATAGATAAGTAATGTTTGAAAATTTAGTTAAAAGTAACAAAATAGGGCATTCTTTGATTTGAAACCCCATTGACTAGAAAAATGGTCTGTACTTTAAGGAAGAATTTGGTTTGGCAAAGTATGGGCAAAATGTACATAGTGAAGACATTTCTAATAACAGTGTTGCCTAAAATTCATGAGAACCTAAAAGAAAACAGAATTCTTTCTCTTTAACCTGTGTCATTTTCAGTGTATGGCTTAAATGGCAAAACACAAATTAAACTTTAATATCATTTTAAGTTAAAAAATTTAATTAGACTGAAATGAATTTTTCTCATGTTAACTTTAATTAATGCACTTATTTAATCTTAAACAGTTTGATACTTACTTGGGTCTTCTTCCTTTTGAAAATTACTTTTGAAAACAAATATAACAGTTACAGATTCAATTATTTAAAAATACTATTTTCTGTAATATGATAAACGTTTACCTCAGCTTGCTAAAGGCTGTAATCCCAGACTTCCATTGTGAACTCATTTCTGTATGAGATTCATTAAAAATTTTATTACTGTGTAGATCACACAATGGAATAACAGTGTTAATAACTAGATACTGTAGCTGCAGGATTTGCAACCTACTCTCCTGAAGCTAACTGCCCCAGGGCCAGCGGCTGCTCATTTATTTCACCATATTTAAATCAATTGCTAAGGCAGTCAGACAAATAATTGCGTGCCCATCTCTGGTAATAAAATTGGCATCTCAAACAGCAGAGGCTTGTACAGATTTAATAGCTCCTCCTTTTGGGATGGATTCTTCTTTGTACCATTTTTTCAGGGAAGGTGCCTAGATGTAAAGTAACATTCTTTTTCTGCCTTCTTGTTAAATTCTCTGATTTACCACCGTATAGTTGAGTCCAACTTTTTCAGTTTCTGTAAAGCTCCCACTTACTGCTTGAGGGGAATTCTTTTGTCTGGGCAGCAGAACAAGATAACTGACTTAATCTTCCTAGTAACACGTGAGTCGCCATGTATCATTTTAATCTGCAAAACACTAGGGCTGAGTAGTGTCACATGCTGATTTTACTTTTCTATGAGAAAGTGACTCCCTGGTTCAATGATGGATTGCTTGTTCTCTTTAAACAACAGTCAAGATGGTGAATGCCCTGGGGTGATAGACAGAGTGTGCAATGGGAATGGGGGCCAATCTGATGGCCCGGTTCAAGTTCACCTGACAAAGCTGGAGCAGTCTGCAAGCAGCATTTGAGAAAGGATTATTCACACTGGCATTATAGTTTTGAATGCATTTTTCTCCTTGTGCAGCTGCAAAGCTCCCTCACACTGAAGGTTTATGCACCATAATAAAGAGATTTATTTTTTTTTCTCTCACTCTCTCTTGCTTCTTACACTTTGCACCTAGTTTCTACTGAACTGTTCAGGCAGAGGACTCTGTATAACCAAACTGCACAGAACAAGCATCGTCCTCAAAACAATAGCAGTGCTGAAAGACAGTAACAAAAGCCTGACATTTTTGATGTTTGAAGGGACAGAAATTGTCTCCTTACGTTGAACTCAACTCCTCTAACTTAGCTTTTAAAATACTGTCATTTCACAACTCTACACACAAAAGATTATAATATAAATTAATTAGTTAGTTCAATTTAGAAAAATGATAATGGAATTTTTCTAAAAATTACTTGAAAATTTCCTAATATCAATTTTGCTATGAGAAATTAAAGAATAGGGGGAAGAAGTTAGAAAAAAGTAAACACTATGAAGCAAAATAGTTTTCCTTATAAAAACAGAGGTGGGGCTGAGGGGAATTTTGCTTTTGTTTCCTTCCAACTTTCTCCATCCTTCTGTTCATCCACTTATCTACCCACAACCCACCTTATTGCAGAATGGTTTTCTGAAGGCTGGAGAGCTCAGACATTCTTTACTTCTATAATTAAGACATAAATTATTATTGCCTGTTGCCTTATTGTAGCAAGAGGTAGTTAGCTAATAAGCACTTACTGAGCATATAAAATACATAGAATTACCATTGATGTCTCATTCATTTACTCACTTAAACAAAAATGAACTAAGTACCAACTGTTAAGCAGACACTATAATATGCAAGTGTGGGATGGGGGATACAAAGGGGCCCAAGGCTCAGTTTAGGCTAGTGAGATAGACAGAGTCACCTTCGAGTTGGCCTCCGAGTGATCCCTGCCTCTTGCTATTCATGCCCTTTTGATCTCCTCCCACACAGTACCAGGGTTGGTCTGTGCGACTAACAGAATATAAAAGTGATGGTATGTCACTTCTGAAGCTAGGTTATAAAAGACGTTGTGACTTCTGTCTCTCTTGCCCTTATATTTTTTGCTCTGGTTGAGGCCAGCTGCCATGTTGTCATATGGACAGGCCCATGTGGTGAAGAACTGAGGCCTCTGACCAACAGTCATCAAGGAAGATGCCTCCTGCCAACAGTCACATGAGAAAGCTTGGAAGCAGAACCTTCAGTCCCAGTCAAGCTTTCAGATGACTGCAGTCCCACTGACATTTTGACAGCAACCTCAAGAGAGATTCTGAGTCAGCACTACACAGCAAAGCCAATCCCCAATTTCTGATCTGTAGTAACTTTGAGATGGTAGATAATTGTTATTCTCAGCCTCTAGAATTTTGGGGTCATTTGCCATGAAGCAATACATAAATAATACGACAGATAATTATAATTCACCTATAGTGTAGATAATACGACACAAGGGTATATTAGCTTCCATGGTAACTGTGCAGTGATCGTTGCATAGTTATTCGGGGAGATCAAAGGAGGGGTAACTTACCTAGGTTGTGGGAAGGGAGGGAATGAGAATGAAGGGTATCAGGGAGGATTTTCTGAAGGTGGTGTTGGTTGAAGTGAGTCTTCAAGGATGAGAAGATATAGGGGGTAATTGTCCCTGTAGGTGTAAGCATGAAAACACTCACCAAGTGACAAAGCATCTTTGTACTGGGGTGGAAGGAGGCAGGGTGGACTACAAACTGACACCCTAAGCAGTTCGGTGTTCCTAGAGAGTATGTTACAAGACTGGGAGTAGCAATGGGCTAAAGGAGAAAGCACTATATGATCGTCCGATAATGTGGACTTTCTACTGAAAAAGAGAACCGTTTGGATTTCTTATTAAATACTATTTTTTGGTATAAGTAATACATGCTTATTGCAGAAAACTTGGAAAATACAGATAATAAAGAAAATAAAATTCCCTACCACCAATACACAAAACACAATGCACATTTCCATATATTGTATATATATTATTTTTTCTATTTACATATATATATACTGAGATTGTGATCAATACTATAAATGCTATTTTATAGATTGATTTTTTTTACTTTGAAGTTTGTATATCATTAAATATTTCTGAAAATACACAATTTCAATGGATGAATAATATTTAGGTATATGGATAAATTATAATATATAACTATTTCCCTGCTCTTGAAATATTATTTTTTTACTATTATAAGTAAAGTTATAACAGACATGCTTGTATATAAGCATTTGTTCACATTTCTGATTATTTCCTCATTAGAGATTTGTAGAAGTACAATTACTGGGTCCAAGAATGGACATTATAGATTGTCAAATTTCTTTCTGTAAAGGCTGTCATAGTTTGTATTCCCTTCATCAGTTATAAGAGAGTTTCTTCCAAACTTTCCAGAATTATTACCTTTTAACACATTCGTGATTTGATGACTGAAAACAGTATTTCCTTTTTTTGTGAATTCACTATTTACACTCTTTGTCTATTTTCTCCTCCTTGTTTGTTAGTGTTTTATGGTAGGATTTAAAGCCACTTAATGACATGATAAGGTCTGTATTTAAGAGCGATCACCAGCGTCTTGGAGGATAATGTGGGGCAACACTGGAGTCACAGATCATGCAGACCTCAGTTAAGGTTCTGGTCACAGGGACAGAGAAAGAAATGAATTCAAGAAGAGCTAGAGAAGGACTCACAGAGAGTTTCCTCACATTATTACCTACATCCCTATTCACGCCCGTGTGCATTGCACTCAGGGCTCTGCCTTCTCACCTGTTACCATGGGTAAACTATCCGCGCTTTGGTCTAAAGCCATTCCCTCCATTTGTATAATGATTCCATCCCTCTCACCTACTCAATGGCATTGCACCAACAATTCTTTATTCTGTTTCTTCTGTATCATCATTTCTTCAATCTCTTCTGTAACTCTCCCATCAATATGCTGTAATTTCTCCCATTTACAAAAAAAAATCTGTCTCTCTCCTGATTCCACTTTCCCCACTACCTACCACACCATTCCTTTGTTCCCTATTACAGCAAAACACACAGAGGGTTCTATTTGCTCTTCCTCCAATTCTTTGCCTCTCTTCTCTCTTAAACCGTTTTGTGTGGATACACTCTAAGGTAAACCCCAGCGAATCACAACCTTGTATAACTCCCTTCCCTTGAATGTGGGTGTAAGTTGTGAGTGGCTTCTATCCATCAGAATAGACTCTTAATTAGGTTATGTTACATAAAGCTCCCTCTTAACCTACTGGAAAGGAAAGAGATGCTCTCCTGCTGGTCTTGAAGAAGTTTAGCTGATGAGAGGCGCTGTGAAAGGGCCCCTTGGCAGGGAGCTGCAGATGGCCACTGGGAGGTGAGCGTGGCCCTCTGCCAACAGCCTACAAAGAAATGTGGGCCTCAGCCCTGCAACTGTGAGGAGATGATTCTGCAACAACCTGGTGAGCTTGGCAGTGCATTCTCCCCTTGTCAAGCCTCCAGATGAGAACAGTCTGGCCAACACCTTGATCACAGCCCAGGGAGACACCAAGCAGAGGACCAGCTAAGCTGTGCCCAGACTTCTGAACCATGGTGACTGTGACATGATAAATGAGTGTTGCTTTGAGCTGCTAAGTGTGTGGTAATTAATTAGGCAGCAACAGAAAACTAACACACCTTTCCATGCAAGTTTTCAACCCCAGTATGACACTATACTGCCCATATCAAGGTCAGCAGGGAACTCCACATCGCTAACTTCAACAATGTAGTTCATAGTCCTCATCTTATCTATCAGCAGCATCTGACACAACTGATCATGCCCTCCTTGATTCATTTTCTTCACCTGATTGAGAGGATTTCCTCTCCTTCATTCTCTTTTTCTCCTTCTAGAACTCCAGCTAGTGATGTTAGACCTTCTCCTTCTTTCCTCCAAATCTCTTAGTCTCTCTTTTATATTTTCTATCCCTTTATCTTTCTGCTGCATTTTGGTTAATTTCTTCACATTTCCCTTCCATTTTAATAATGCTTACTTGAACTATGCCTAGTCAGCTATTTAACCTTTCTATTAAATTATAAATACCAGTGACTGTATTTTTCACTTTTGAGAAAGTCTGTGGCTCTTTTTAAACCCAGCTGGTCTTTTCCTGTATTTATACAATGCTTAAAAGTATTTCAGAAGACTAATACTGGATATTTACTGTTACTTTTATACAAAATATAAGTGTATCACATTAAATAAATGAGTAACAACATTAAGGGGAATGAGAATCAACAGTTTCTGGGCAGCGATTGCCTCTTGGGGGGAGGAGGAGGTAGAGATCAGGGATGGATCTACTGAAGGATTCAACAGTAGTATTACATTTAATTTCTTAAGCCAGATATATGGGTGTTGGTGTAAATAAATAACAATTTAAAGAGATTTTTTAAATGTAATTTTCTGCAAATTCCTGTCAATAGTTCTATTTCTGCCTTTTGAAATACAGAGATATGTATTGTTTCAAAATCTTTATTCCTTTCAAATTCCTGACTTTGCTAGTCTCATCTCACTTTGCAGGTATCCTATCTTTTTCACTTCACAAAGAAAAATGTGTTCTGACATATGCTTTCTAATAACTTCTTTCTCTATTACCTTCAATTTCCAGTTTCTTCACCCATTATTACCCCTTTCTCTTTTATGTTAGTAGAGATATCAATATTTCTTTGTAATATGTTACCAACAACCCATATGTAACAAACTGTGTAAACATCCCGACCTTTTTTTTTTCCGCTTTCATCTTCTACGAGGGTTGACAAAGTTTTTTGGTAAAGGGCTAGACAGTAAATATTTTTGACTTTGTGGGACAAATAGTCTCTGACACAACTGTTCCACTCCGCCACTGTAACATAAAATCAGCCGAAGACAATACATAACTGGGTGAGTGTGACTGTGCTGCAGTAAAACTTTATTTACAAAAACAGATGGCGGGGGGCTTCCCTGGTGGCGCAGTGGTTGAGAATCTGCCTGCTAATGCAGGGGACACGGGTTCGAGTCCTGGTCTGGGAGGATCCCACATGCCGCGGAGCAACTAGGCCCGTGAGCCACAACTACTGAGCCTGCGCGTCTGGAGCCTGTGCTCCGCAACAAGAGAGGCCGTGATAGTGAGAGGCCCGCGCGCCGCGATGAAGAGTGGCCCCCACTTGCCGCAACTGGAGAAAGCCCTCGCACAGAAACGAAGACACAACACAGCCAAAAATAAAAATAATAAATAAATAATAAATAAATTAAAAAAATTAAAAAAAAACCAAAAAACAGATGGCGGCAAGATTTGACCCATGGGCCAGTTTGCTGATCCCTGTTCTACAACATCCAAAAGGTCACTCTGTCAGTTAATGGCTTCTTTTTGCTGCCAGCAATCTCTTTTCACTGTCCTCAGTCTCTCACCCAATACATAATTCTATTTCTTCTTGATTTTTCTGCAGGTTTTTACATTGTCGAACACTCCTTATATTCATTTCTTATTAGTTTGTTTGATGTAAATCTTGGTTTTCATCATCTCTATCTATCCAGTCCTTTGGAGTTTTCTTGGTATTTTTTCCTTTATACGATCTTACATTTAAAGAAAATTTTTGGAGATTTACAAATATATACAAAAGGGGAAAGACTAGTGTAATGAATTCTTATGTACCCTTCTCCTTGCTTCAAGACTATCAAGAAAAAGCTAAGCTTCTTTCACTTCTTTTTGGCTTTAGTATTTTTAAAAGACATCACTTCGGGCTTCCTTGGTGGCGCAGTGGTTGAGAATCTGCCTGCCAATGCAGGGGACACGGGTTCGAGCCCTGGTCTGGGAAGATCCCACGTGCCACGGAGCGACTAGGCCCGTGAGCCACAACTACTGAGCCTGCGCGTCTGGAGCCTGTGCTCCGCAACAAGAGAGGCCGCGACAGTGAGAGGCCCGCACACCGCGATGAAGAGTGGCCCCCGCTTGCCGCAACTAGAGAAAGCCCTCGCACAGAAACGAAGACCCAACACAGCCATAAATAAATACATATATAAATAAAGTTAAAAAAAAAAGACGTCACTTCATTTTATCTAACACTCAATACACAATAAAAATCCCTAATTGTCCCCAAAATGTTATTTTATTATTGATTTACTGTCCCACTTTTAGTGATGATTGATTGAGGCGTAGAGTCACCTCGTTATAACAAGAGACAATCCTCTCACCAGGAAATTCCAAGGGATTTAGCAGCTCTGTGCCAGGAACCAGGGACAGAGACAATATATATATTTTCTGATTTTTCCAAATGGTGGATAAGGTTGGTACAGTGAGCTAATTTGCTTATTCCCTTTCTCAAATGGAAAACTTTAAGTGCTTCACTATTAATTATGATATTCCTTTTAAAAAAAAAGTTAAAATACCCTTTATCTGATTCAGAACCTTTTCCTTTATGCCTAGTTTGCAAAGAGCTGTTTTTAAACATAAACTGATTTGTCTACATCTTCGAGATTATAATATCATTTTCCTCCTTTATTTTGTTAATAAGATAAATTAAAAAAATTTTTTTAATAAACTTTTGTTAGTTTGGGTTTTTCAAGAAGCAAATGCCAAGAAGGGATTAGACATATGAGGTATTGATTGGGAGAAAAGACTGTAAAGGATCGATGGGAGGGAACAGGAGTATGCAGGGAGACCATGACGGAGGTCTGGCACTGTGAAAGGAGAGGGCAAACAGAGGAGGACTGGGCAGGAAGAGTCTCAACAGAGACCGCACAGAGTTCTAAGAAGGTTCTGGTCAGGCCAATGGGAAGACCTTGTGCATAGTCACCCATTAGAAGTATTTAGAGCCTGGCATCCTTACTTCACTTAGTCACTGGCTGAGAGCACACTGGGGGAGCATGACTTCAATTGTGAACACAGTGGTGGATCGAGAGGGGTGCAAGCTGGGGTGTCAGTCAACTATACTCCCCATATCAGGAGATCTGAGTGGTTCTCACCTGCTCCATTTGCAATTATGAAAAGACATGTGCAGTAAACTCAAACTGAGAAAGGTATAACTATTTAGAATTCAGAACCTTCACGTATGTAGGCCTGAGTCACATCACTAGGTAAGGCACTCAGATTTGCTGAGGTAATAGTTAAGGGAAATTTAGAATGAATAGTGGAGGAGGGAGAGAGCGTGTACCAGTTGCAGCCCCGAAGACTAACTGCAGTAAGGGAGTGTCTCACCAACCTTCTTTCTGTAAACTTCTTTCGGTGAGATCATGGAAGCGCTGATCCCCAAACCTGTGTGAAGCACCAGATCTGTGTGGTGCAAGGGCAGACTGTGGTGGCCATCAAAACGCACCGTCTTCCCTCAGACCTCTCACAAGTGTAAATGCACTAGAAGAAAATATGGGAGGATTAAAAATAACAAAACCCAGAGTAGGGAAGATCTACGGAAGACATATAACCTAGAAGCCATAAATAAAAGACTGATGAATTCAAGTGTATAAAACAAATTCTGCATGGAAAAACGTTTCATACAAAGTCAAAAGACAAACAAAAAAATTGGAACGCATATCACAAAGGCCTGAATTCTTTAATATATATATAAAGAACTCCTAAATCAATAAGAAAAACACCAATAGTATCAGTCTTGATGGACAGTGACAAAAGCTCCAAAATTTCCATGGCTTAAGACAGAGAAGTTTATTTCTCATATGTGTTTTCTGTCCATCGTGGGTCAGTGGGGCTCTTTCCTGTGACTTCCTCATTGCAGGACTTAGGCTGATGAGCAGCTATCTCCTGGTGTACTCTTGGTAACTGCGCAGAGGGAAAGAGACTCTGCCCTGGTGTTGCCCTGGCAATTTAATATGGGCGTGAAAGTGATACTCATCAATTCCTCTCACAAATCATTGGCCGGAACCAGTCCCACGTTCCCACCTAAACCCAAGGGACCAGGCTGTGCCATAACTGGTGTCCCTGGAAGGAGGGGAGCCCGGCATTGGTGAGTAGCACTAAGTGGTCCTTATCACTCTAGATGGTCTATGAATTATTTGGTTTCTCAATTGAAGGTCTTGTCAAAGAAAGTCGATGGCATATTTCATTACATTCCACATGCTGGTTATTAAAGAAGTAAAAAATTCCTCTCTTTCCAAAATTGGTAGTGACATCTTTCTGATCAACAGAGTGAATCTGGGGATCTGTGAGGTAGATGAGCCCTTTTCCATTACCAGTCACCCAACCTAAAAGAGAAATACATATGTCTGAGAATTAAATCCTCTATAAGTGTCAGTAAAGTGTTTCTGAAAAAAAAAAATATATATGTAATATATACAAGACACTTTAAAAACCTGGTCATCCTCTGGTTTATGATAAATAAATTTCTGTTAAGGGATTTGGTGTTGCATATTCCAATTATTGCTTTAAGAAGAATAATTAAATATTGGGTAATTAAATTTGTCAAATATGACATACCAGATCCAGGAATTAGAGAGCAATAACATGCACTTAGTATAATTATTAAATCACAATATTTTCATGATTCAGAAGTTTCTTTAATGCTTCACTCATTAATTCATACATTCCTCTGTTCGTTTAACAAATATTTAGAGAGTGTACACACTGTATAAAACACTGTTTGGGGTGCTGGAGATACAGCAGTGAACAAGTTAGTAAAAAATCTCTGTACTCACTGGTGTAACATTCTTGTGAAGGGGGACAGATTAATAAACAATATAAGTAAGTAAAATATGTAATATAACAGAGTGATGATAAATGTTATGAAAGGGGGATAGAAAAGATCTTGGAGGATGGTCATAGAATCTTTACTAGAAATAATTATAATAAAATTCATTTATCATTCAAAAGAAGTATAGAATAATGGCTAATAATTCTGATAAATAAAATACCAAACTGAAACAAAATTTAAATGTTAATGAAGATTTTAAAGGAAGTTAGATTCAAGTACACACAGCTTTCTGTTCCATAATGATTCCAATTATGAAACCCAGTACCACACCTGAAATAAAGGTAAAGAGCTAGAGGAAAGAAAGTGTGGAAAGACTTTGACACATTAAAACATGCAGTCATAAGAAACCTACATCACTCAAATCCACTTGAGTGAAATTTTAAAAAATGCTGTTACGGATTTGCTCTAGAATGAAGCCCAAGAGAATGTGAGCCAGATCTTCTCACTGATTATTTGACACCTTAGACACTTGCAGAAAGCTTTAAACATTTTTCTCTAGGCATCATTTGCTACATACAGCAAAATTGATTAATTTAATTTCAAATAGTAGCCTATGCACCGAACAATCTATTTATTAAATAATGATTAGTAGAGCTAGTTACAAAACCTCACATTTACATATAAATAATACTAAAAACAAAAAAATAATTCTGTTTCACATACCTTGTAAATCGACCACAACATCTCTATGATTGGAAAACTCATAAGCAAAGTGGCCGTAAGCCAAGCCATATTCTGTGGCTTTGTATTCTGTTTTTACCACTTTCGTGTTATTTGACAATTTTACAAATTCTCCCAGTATGTAAGGTTCCACACTGACACATCCTTTTATTGTTTTGCCCTCTAAAATCTGAAAAGTAGAAATGGGAGACAGTATAACAGTGGTGAAGGCCATGGTCTTTGCGGTCAGAAGATCTCAATTTGAACCCAGGCTTTGCCACTTAGGAGCACTATTACTTCTCTAGATTTTGGTTTCCTTATTTGTAAAGTGGGTGTAATAATAGCTATAGGAACATTAAAAGGATTATATGAGACCATGCATGTAAAGTGCTTAACATATATGTGGCATATAATGGAACCTAAAATTTTTATTATTCTTTTATTAAAAAGTGCAAATAAAAATTAGTCCATGAAGTGACCTACCCTAGGGGGCTGGCTTGCCAGGGCATGTAGCTAGATCCTGCACTGTGACTCTGGGTTGCAATATCAGCTCAAGCATTTTTGTGCAATGTGATCTATTTTGTAGACGGTAGATCTATTTTGTTTCAAAGGTTAGAGTTAATGTTTGTTTGTTAAATGCCCAGCATAGTGCTTCAGATAAAGAAATTGCAAAATAGATAATAACTATTATTAAATAAGTAACAAAATATGGGTCTAAAAATATCTCTGGCCAAAGTAAAAAAAAAAAATTCTTTAGGGTGTAAATGTGCTAAGATCCAACATCTTTGGGGAAGCAGGGTATTCTTAATCCAAAGAAGAGAAATGTCAGTGGGGATGGGTGCCTTTGCATATTTTAACAGATATCATAGTGAAGAGGGATTGGTCTCAATGGCCCCAGAAGGAAGAGCTACAATCCAGGTAGAAATTAGAAGATGACAGATCTGGGCCAACTTCCTAACAACTGGAATTATTTAAAGTAAAAAAACAAGAATTATTTTTTTCTTACTGAAGGTGTTTAAGCTATGGCTTAGTTATCACTTGATTGCAAGGGGTGGGGGGTCAATGAATCTGAAACAGGATATATGCATCATGTTGAGGGAATAATTTGTATTAGATATGATCTTTAGGGTCCTTTCTCTCTCTCTAAAAGTACAAAGACAACACAAAGGAAAAGTATACTAAAAATGCTAACTCGACCATGAGGGACCAGGTACCAGGATCAACAGATCTTCAAATGTGACTTGAAGGATCCAAATGATGCATCAGGGTACAGAGGGTCATATTTCCTACATATCTTACAAGTAGTGAAGCAGATGAAGTAGATGAAGGAAGCTGGTAACTGAGTTTATTGAATTTTACCAGAATGATGGTGGAGGTAGATGAATGGTAGGTTGGCAATAGAAATCTAGCCTAATACATATTTACAGTCCTGCTTAATCAAATTCTTGATTTCTTTAATCTTACCAGTAATACTGAGGATGGTATGTAGAATATCTGTGTCTGAATCTTTTGTTCATAAAGTCTCTTGTTAAATTCTGTCACATAGTGCTGTGCAGTCATCTGCCTCTCCACATCGATGAAGTGGTGCCAGAGCCCCTTCTGCTCCTTATATTCTTTCCCAACATATCTGTGAATGGAGAAAAACCACACAAAGAAATGCAAAGTGATCCTACTATACAGTAAGAAAGATCAAGAGAGATATGCAAAAATGCTTGAAAGATGTTACTCTTTCTCCGCCTTAGATTGTTAATGTTATCTTATCTCATGACTCAAATAATTTTGTAAGAGCCACCTGAAGAGTGGAACATAATTCATACTAGCTGACTGATGGTTAAGTCTATGTGTCAACTTGATTTGTCCACAGGGTGCCCAAATATTTGGTCAAACATTATTCTGGGTGTTTCTGTGAGGGTGTTTTTGGATGAGTTTAACATTTAAATCAATAGACGGAGTAAAGTAGGTTGCCCTCCCTAATGTGAGTGGGCCTCATCCAGTTGAAGGGACAAATGGAACAAAAGGCTGACCTTCTTCTGAGTAACAGAGAATTCTTGCCTGCTTCTGAGCTGGGACAGTGATCTTTTCCTGCTTTGGGACTTGAACTGAAACATCATCTCCTCTTGGGTCTCAAGCCTGTTGGCCTTTGGACTGGAACTACATATCATCAGCCCTCCTGGATCTCCAGCTTGCCAACTGTAGATGCTGAGGCTTGCTAGCCTCCATAATTATGGGAGTCAATTCCTAAAAATAAATCTCTTTTTATATATATATACATACACACACACACACACACACACACACACACACCTTACTGGTTTTGTGTTTCTGGAGAATCCTAATACATTGACCCCAGATGATACTGATTTTAAAGAGAAAGTGTCCACTTAGTGTAGCAGTTCACCAGACTTCTTTGGTAAGTCAAGGGAGAAAGCATGGGTACTGGAAAGTGCATGGACTCTGGAAGCAGATCTTTCACTCCCTGCAGCATGACCTTACATTAGGTCAACTAATCAATCTGAAGGCTTCCTCTACCCTTTCCTTTTATAATTACTTCATCTGTACAAATACTGTTTTCCATCATCACCTGTTATGTGCACAAACAACACTTTTTATCCTACTTGGGATTCATTGTGATTCCTATATTTGAAGATTAGTATATTTTGGCAGTTCTGGAAAATTGTCAGAAATCATCTATTAAAATAGTAATTCTTTTCTATTTGCTCTGTTATCTTTTTCTGGTCAGATGTATGTTAGACCCTTTCACTCTATCTTCCCTGTCTCTTCTTCTCTCTTTTATTTCCCATCTCAGATCCTCCTATCATGTATCCTGGTATGTTAGTTGCTTAGGACTGCTGTAACAAAGTGCCACAATGTGGGTGGCTTAAACAACAGAAACTGATCTTTCTCACAGTTCTACAGTCTCTAAGTCTAAGATCAAGGTGTCAACAGAGCCATGCTCCCTCTGAAGGCATTAGGGAAGGATCTTTTCCAGGCCTCTCTCCTGGCTTCTGATAGTTCCTGCTTGGTGGCAGCATAACTACAATTTTTACATGCATTCTCCCTGTGTGTGTCTATCTCCAAATTTCCTCTTTTTATAAGGATACCAGTCATAGTGGATGATGGGCCTATCCTACTTCAGTATGAACTCATCTTAACTAATTACATCTGCAATGACTCCATTTCCAAATAAGATCACAGTCTGAGGTACTTGAGGTTATAATGTCAACTTGAATCTGGGGTTGGAGGGACACAATTATACCCATAACACCTGGTTTCACCACTCTGACGTGTGAATTGGTGCAGGTTTCTTAACATCTCTGTGTCTCACTTCTCTCATCTGTAAGATGGGGATAATAATACAGTAGTAACTACCTCATAGGGTTTTTTGAGGATTAATTAAATTAGTATATCAATGACTTAAAACAGGGCTTGGGACATAGTAAGAAATGTACATGTTTACTATTATTATTATCATCAACAACCTTTTCAAAAAATGTACTTCTACTATTTAAGAGTCACCCAATTTCTCTCTTTTTTCCTCTTCCTATTTATTTCTTACATTTTTTGGATTTGGCTAAAGATCAAGGTCTACATTAAATTAAAAGTCTTGCCTATAGGTCCTTTAAAATACGCATATGGTATAAAATTAGGCCTTAAACCCAATGAGTACCACCTGTGATCACTAATTTTCAGGTGAGTTTTTGCTTAAAGTTGTCATCAAGAACTAAGGCCAAACAAAAAACTTTCCAGGTTATTTGCCTCAGTGGGGGTGGCATATTTTTAAATAACCTATTTTTGAGCATGTAGCCATTCCTGCATCCCTGCTTTATATCGGTGGTCTCTATGGATGGACCTAGAGACTGTCATACGGAATGAAGGAAGTCAGAAAGAGAAAAACAAGTATCGTATATTAATGCATATATGTGGAATCTGAAAAAATTGGTATAGACGATCTTATTTACAAAGCAGAAATAGAGACACAGATGCAGAGAACAAACGAATGGATACCAAGGAGGGGGCGGTGGGATGAACTGGGAGATTGGGATTGACATATATACACTATTGATACTATGTACAAAATAGATAACTAATGAGAACCTACTGTACAACATAGGGAACTCTACTCAGTGCCCTGTAGTGACCTAAATGAGAAGGAAATCCAAAAAAGAGGGGATATATGTATACGTATAGCTGATTCACTTTGCTGTACAGTATAACACAATATTGTAAAGGAACTATACTCCGATGGGAAAAAAAACAAAATATATATATATATCCGTGGTCTCTAAACTCATCCCCTTCCATGTGTAACTTCTGTCACTAGCTGCTCTCTCATCCCTCCCCTGCCCAACACTTCTATGGAGGGTGTCTTAAGGATTCAGTATTCACTTACATCCCTGGATATGCTTCAACCCTGGCCTTAGAGGATTTTTCTGCCTTTTTTTGCAGGCTCACTCATTTACTTAGAAGTATGGCTTGCATAGTTTAGCCTTTCTTGCCAGCATTTTTAGTGACAGTGTTTAAAACTCTGTGGCCTGTCATATAGCCAGGAACACTATTTTTCTTATCTGTACAATGGGGTTTAATGTTCCCTAATGGGTTTGAAATCATGTATATAAAACATCCAGCCCAATGGCTGACATAATGTGGGTCTTCCATATATGATAACTGTTATTAACTAACTAATGAGGAGGAGGAAAAAGGAGTTGAATTCTGAAAACATACATTTTAGCCATTTTTTCAGCCCTTTCAAAGTCTCATAAACAATTACTTAACAGAAGGGAAAAATTAGCCCTTTTTACATTAGTGATATAGGTGCTTTTAAGCAATACCTCCCCAGAGTTTCTTCTTGGTGAAGATGATGCACCCAAAATGCATTCCTTTGTCTGCCTTTCTTCTTCACATTCAGGTAGTCCCCCAAATACACAACAGTTTCCTGGGCTGTCCACAGTTCAGATTTCTTGGAATATTTTAACAAAAGAGCATCTTGAAAAAAAGATAAGATTAATATTGATCTTATTTTTCAAAAAGATCTTACAATTCATGGATAAAACTGAAGTAACACAGGTTCCAGTCCAGCTCATTTGAAATATTCAACTTTTTAATATATTTTCTCAAACTTTATCCTCTTCTACGACTATTACTAAAAAGCTAGTGAAGTATGAATAAAAGGTAAAGCTTGAGAAATTACAATGAAGAATAGCCTTTGGTTCACAAAATCTCTTGTTTGTTATGGCAAGGTATTTAGGTCAGAGCTTCTGTATGAAAGTAATGGAAAATAAAAGGGTTTTTTAAACAGCAAAATCCCAGAGACCATCTTGGAACAAGTGATAAGTGTGTGCATCGTCTTCTAATTATCTGGGGACCTCAAATAACAGAGGCTGCTATCTATGCCAGATCACGCAGATAGAAATAAATTGAATAATTCTACCCCAAAGGTTCCTGGCAACTCCAGGAATCCTAGATTGCATATCAAAGTGCACCCTAGTTTTCTTTTACATATTTTAAGTTGGGAAAGTCCAGGAACTACTGAGAAAATATAGCTACTGTACAAAGATGCAAACTCAACTGAAAAAGGAGAAGATAAGAGGAAAAAGTAAGGGTTGTTTCCACCTTAAAGAAAGGAAGACCAATGCTAGCAAGAAAACATCTCTTTAAGGGGGAAGACCAACATGAACCCTAAGGAAGAAATGCAACATTTTGGGATCCAAGTTAAAGTGAAGTGAACAAAGACTTCCAGTGTCTAGGTTGTGATAAAGGGTAAATGAACAGGAAACTTGGGAGAGAAAATACTTAAAGTGAGATAAACCCACAGGTCTGGGATCAGGGAAGGGAGATGATGGGGTTGGGGGAGATGGTGATCGTGGTTGGGTGACTCAATCAGAGAAGCTGGGGAAGGAAATGGAAGGTGAGCTGCTTGCACACACACATAGAAAGGGCAGTGAACTGAGGGAAGAAGCAAGGAGAGAATGCATAACTTGTTCAGGTTTTTCAACTTTGGGCCTTGCTTTCCTCCAACGTGTTTTTTCACCCATAAATTGGCACACAGACAAAACAATAAGGCAGCTACCTAACTCTCAGAAATGTGATTTTGAAACTGCAGAATCTCACAGTAAGCAGGGAAACCCTATTAGAAAATTTTGCTTCTTTTGGCAACAACCTGATCTGTCTTTTAGTCTGACTTCAAGGTAGCAGGCAAAACACTGAAATACTTTGAAACAGAAGTTCTTTACATTGGCTTTACACAAAGTCACTGGGGAGCTCTTAAAAAATAAGGATGCCTGGATCACATCACAGACCCATTAGACTGGAATCTCTGGGGTGAGGCACTGGAAGTTTAAAAAAGCCTCTTGCGGGGCTTCCCTGGTGGCGCAGTGGTTGGGAGTCCGCCTGCCAATGCAGGGGACACAGGTTCGTGCCCTGGTCCGGGAGGATCCCACATGCCGCGGAGCGGCTGGGCCCGTGGGCCACAACTGCTGAGCCTGCGCGTCTGGAGCCTGTGCTCCTCAACGGGAGAGGCCGCGACGGTGAGAGGCCCGCGCACTGCGATGAAGAGTGGCCCCCACTCGCCACAACTGGAGAGAGCCCTCGCACAGAAACGAAGACCCAACACAGCCATAAATAAATAAATAAATAAATTTATTTAAAAAAAAAAAAAAAAAAAGCCTCTTGGGAGATTCTCAGGACTTCCCTGGTGGCGCAGTGGTTAAGAATCCGCCTGCCAATGCAGGGGACACGGTTTCGAGCCGTGGTCTGGGAAGATCCCACATGCTGCAGAGCAACTAAGCCCGCGACAACTACTGAAGTCCGCACCTCTACAGCCCGTGCTCCACAACAAGAGAAGCCACCACAATGAGAAGCCTGCGCACCACAACGAAGAGTAGCCCTCGCTCGCCGCAACTAGAGAAAGCCCTCGTGCAGCAATGAAGACCCAAAGCATCCTTAAAAAAAAAAAAAGCCTCTTGGGAGATTCTCATGCCATACCAGTGTTGAGAACTACTTTAGTATCCAGTGCTCAGCAATCTACATAGTTTATTTCCTCTGAAATGCATTTTACAATAGTTTTTTTTTCTCATTCAAATAATTCTTCAGTACCTTGGAGGGCATTACAGTGTGACCCTCTGGGCTAAGAGAAGAACCTTCTTTTGTCTTCTCCCAGCTTCACCACTTCTAAGCTGTGTTGGACATGCTGCTGGCTGGGTGGCCCCAGCCGAGGCTTCCTGCTAGGGGAAGAGACCTTGCGCTGTTCCTTAAGCAGGAAGCAGTTGCTAATTGTACCTGATCAATCCACTGACTGGCAAGAAACCACTTAGGACAGGTGTGAAAGTCTCTGCCCACTAGAAGGATGATGTGTAACTAGGTCAAACCCCATCTCCCTAGGATTTGAATGGGAAAAATACAGAAAAATCAGCTGGTTGGTAATGAGAATCAGTGGAGGAGACAAATGTGGAGTGTATATGGCATCCAGAGCTGTTTTAAGCCCTGACTGATGACTGCTCCCGAGTCCTGTAAGATTCTCCCTTACTGCCTTGTGTGTCTTTATAGCAGGGAAGAAAGTCCCTGAACTACACATTTCTCTATATAGTCACAAAGCATAACAGGGGTCGATATCTTTCATGAGCTTTAAGTGATCTACATAACAAGAGCTTCAGAGGGCCCCGAACATGCAGAGATGCCTCCTGAAAGGCTGTACTTACTATGTGCTCCATGGAGTTGCCTGGACTTAAAAACTCCTGTATTCTCCAGTCTCTGGAACAGCCAATCATGCCTCACCCCTGCCAAGAGTTTTTCAAAGTCATCAGGCTGCAGGGTGCGAGCCTTAAGGATCTTTTGCGTTGCCACTCCTGGCAATGAAACAAAAGAACTTCCACTGGAATTCAGAAAGGACCATGGGTTTTCTCCCTCAGAAGAACCACTGGAAATGCCGGGTGATTCCAACCACCATGCCGAGGACGAGCTGGAACTCTGGCTGCAGTTTAGCAGGTTTCCAGGTTCATTTGCTTCCTCTGTGGTAGTGCAGTCCTCGCTGAGGACAGGGATGGAAGTGTTACCACTTACCGAGGAATTGGGGATCTGGGCTCCCTGACCACGCAGCTGCCTCAGAGCACATGGTCTGTGAGAGCCATGTGTGCTTGCGGCGTGAACATCTGTGCTGTCCAGCAGTTGGCTCTCCTCATCCACCGTGGAGGCATCAGGGTCAATGCCCTGCTCTTTGACTGAGCCACCACTTTTCCCTGAGTCAGGATTTTGAACAAGCCAATGAGGAGTGAAAGTGCTACATGCTGTCATGGAACTTTTGCCCAGAGGCTCGTCCACAACTATGTGGAAGTCTACAGGCATATCTTCTGCTCTCTCTGCTGTTTCTTCTTCTGGGTCAACCCAGCAGGGGCTATCTTTAAATGTGGGACCTGCGTCTCCTTTGATTTCTTCTCTCTTCTCTTCTTCATGCCTGTCTTTGGCGTCACAGTTGATTCCTGGAAACTTATCAATTATTTCAAAGGTTTCTTCTTCTTGGATCGAAGGATATGTGGCCATGTTCTTGGGCCAACCAGAATCAGAAGACCAAGAAGCAGAACCAAATGAGGGTCTGGAATGAGTAGAAGTATTTCTGGACCTCACATTTCCGGCTTCCCACATACCTTCTGGAGCTCCTTTTAACAGTCCTGCACCTGAGGCCAACAAAGTGCCTGCTGTGTTATGAGGAGGAAAAGTTGTCAAGGGCACGGGATTGTGTAGTTGACTTTGAGAAGACTCTAAACTGTCATCCCTGGACACCTGGAGAGAGAGACCATGAAGCTCTGAAGACAGCGGACGTACAGCTCTGCTCTCCCCATCGATCTCCAGTTCTTCTGCCGGGGCAGTGGAACACCGAGTGTCCACGTGACGTTCTTCCTTGCTAGGCTCTCTTCTGGCTGACATATCATCAACGTGGTAATTCACTTCCTCCCAGCTTGTAGAAGAACTACCCCCTGATAACTTGCTCCAAGAACTGGAGCTCTGGCTGTCGCTCAGAGACTTGTTCAAAACAGCTCCCCCACCACTGCTGTGGTCTGTTGACTCAGCCTCAGTCTCCACATCTTCATCCACGGAGACTCGAAATGCATCAGAACCGGCCCAGTTTCTCCTTCCTACCCTCCTGAGTTTCTCCCAACCATTCTTAGCCATTTGGGAGGAAGATATTACCATGCCTTTTTCAAAACGTGGTTTGTCCTCAGTAGTACTCACAGTATCTATGTTTTTTGTTTCTGTTTTTAGATCAGTGATACAGACTCCTGTTTTTGTACCTTTCTGTTTATTTTTGTTGTTTCCGCAAGTGCTTTCAAATATTTCACACACTGAAGTGTGGTGCTGTGAATAGGTTTCAAGAATTTTTTGGAAATCCACTTGCCCATGCAAGATGGGTTTCTCCAACCCACACTTGAAACCCTCTGGAACATAAGACTTGTCATCTAAATTTGAGAAGCTTTGAACTTGTAACTGTTCCTTCACCCTGGTGATAACAGACATGATTTCCTGAGAGATAGCTTCTCTCTCCTGACTTCTGGAGGAAGTACTGAAAGTATACAGCTTTCCCATAGCTTCACTACAGAGCTGACTTGCTGTGTGGACCGTCTCCATCTCCCCATAGAGCCTCTGGTGCACCGTGGTGAGACCGAAAGCAGCTTTGAGAAAACTATGGAGCTCCTGTTTTCCAGTAACTGGTTCATCACATTTCTTGGTAAGGAGGCCAATTTCAAAGGCCTCTTTGGCTTCACACAGATATGAATTTTTCATTCCTGGAGGACAGTCACTAGAACTGCTATATGACAACAGGCATGTGCCGCGAATATTCTGAGGAAAATACCAAATACAAAATCAGACACTGAATTGGAAACTGGAGGTGAATCAGGGAAAACTTTTCAGTCCTGGAGGACAGTCATTAGAAATATTATAAAAAAATAAACATGTGCCATGGAAAAATACAGAAACTACCAGCTACCATCCTCCTGTACCCCTGATACTTTTTGATCAGAGACGATAAATTTGTTATTGTTGCTATTGTTAGTTTTAGCAAACAGAGTCTACACGTGGAATGTGGACATAATAATTTTGCTATATACAAACACATCATTTGTTTAATAATAGTCGAAACAACAGATTAGTGGCTTCCAAACCCCTCTGTGCATTTGAATCGCCTGGGCAGTATTTCATAATGAAAGGTTTCTGGGTACAAATCCCAGGGATTTACATTTAGTGGATTTAGGGTAGATCCCAAGAATATGTATTTTGAAAGGGCTTTTAGGTGATTCTGACATGCGTGGGAACCATTGTTCTAGAGCAGATAACATCAAATCCTCCGGCTGTATTAACTTAGCTCCCACCAGGATGTCACCACTCTGACTGATAAAACCTTTACATATGTGAGGTCTGATCACAATTATCTAATGATATACACAAAGCCTATTTTAAGGTTAGACCCTTCCCTCCCACCAGTTACATCTGTCACCGGAGAGAGGAGCAGTGAGGGCTGCACTGTTTACCATAGCCGTGAGCACGAAGAGGGGTGTGTAGGGACTGAAGGCAGCTGCCAGCTTGCAGGCCTCAGCGGCTGACAGCAAATGGTGGTCAAACTCCTTCAGCAAGCCCTGTGAGAAAACAGGAGGCCGAGTGTACTGTTGGCAATTATTGATCCATTAGCAAAAGACAGGCTATAAAATTCCTTTGCTTTTCTTTCAAGATTCTGAGGCATGCCCTGCGCCTCATCACAACCATTTCAGACCAGGGCCAAGAAAGAGTAAGTGGGTCAAAAGACCCCAGGACAGTGACGGTCCTTTCCCCCACACCCATACATCATCCATCCCCAACTCGTACCGCAGAGAAGGCCTCACGTGTGCAAACATTCACGCTGCCTGCCTGTGCAAAGTAATTCAGACAAGTTTCTTTGGAGGATCGTGCAGCTCTTTGTTCACAGAACTCTGCACATTTTGCAGTCAGATTCACTGATGATTTCTGCATTGTTCTTGGCAAAGAGCCCTTTAATGTACAATTTCACAGCAATTAAGATTCAATCATTTATTCCAGAAATATGTATTGAGTACCTCCACGTGCCAGGCACTGTTCTAGCCACGAAGGAGAGAGCAGACAGTGAGCCTGCAATAAGCTTATTTTCTGTTAAGGGGAGGGGACCAGTCAATACAAAATAAGTAAAATGCATAGTATTTGAGATGGCAGCAAGTGTTCCAAAGAAAAATAAAGTGAGAAGAGGTTGAGGAGGTCCAAGGCAAAGGGCAGTTTGCAATTTTAAACAGTCCTTAGAGACAACTTCACTGAACAAGGGGCATAACCCTTTTCCTGTGTTTTGGTCTGTCTGACAGCAAAAGCAACATTTTGCTAAGATTCAGATCGCTAGCAGCAAGCTGTATGTGTTCTTATGCTACACTAATTAGTACTGAGTACAGTTACTGTTGCTGTTTTGGTGTTTTTTTTAATAAATGTATTTATTTAATTAATTTATTTATTTTTGGCTGTGGTGCGCGGGCTTCTCACTGCAGTGGCTTCTCTTGTTGCGGAGCACGGGCTCTAGGCGTGCGGGCTTCAGTAGTTGTGGCTCATGGACTCTAGAGCGCAGGCTCAGTAGTTGTGGCGCACGGGCTTAGCTGCTCCGAGGCATGTGGGATCTTTCCGGACCAGGGCTCGAACCGGTGTCCCCTGCACTGGCAGGCGGATTCTTAACTACTGGCCACAAGGGAAGTCCCACTTTGGTATTTTTAAAAAGGCAGTAACTGATGATACCGTTAAAAATCTCAATTTCAGTGCAGTGCAGGAGAGAAGTCAATGTCTGTGCGATGCTCCGAACTGGTTAGAGACCTGGCCTCTGCTCCCAGTTCTTTCTTACTGATTGTACAAGTTGCAGAGGTCACTTAGTTTCTCTGGACCTTAGTTTATTTTTCTCTAAAACGGGAGTGACACATTTTGCTCTACCTACCTCATAGGTAGATGTGGTGTATGTGGATCATACACATATATACACATACTTTTTGAATTATAAAGCAATATACAAATATTTGTAATCATTATTATCACAGATAAGAGCCTGAGCAAGTGACTGATGCTCTGATTTGAACAGATGGTAATTAAAGTCTTAAAGTTATTACCCCTTTACTTTGTCATTGAGATAGCCCAAGTGTGGAAACTGAGTTTTGTGATAATTTGAAAGGAAATCATGGGGTTCAAAGCATTTATCACTTTGATTTCATTCATTCATTCATCCATCAGTCTTTTCTTCCCCCAGTGCCCTCTGTAGGTCTGGTCCTGGGCTAGGTGCTGGGATAATACAGCCAAACAGGACACCACAGGAACTGTCTCCAGGATTGCTCACATTACCTGAAGAGGGGAGACACTGTGCTCCCTGACTCCTGGAGACAGAACTAACCAAGCACCAAGAATAATGTTGACAGTTTTGTAGGTGATGCCACTCTGCACCATGGTTTTGACAAGTGATAGTTACCAAGTTAATTTCAGGATTGCTTTTAAACTTTTCATAATCTTTCCTGCTCATGGAAACAAAGATATCTGCCAGTATACCTAGTGATGTGGAAATGCCCTGTAAGGAAATACAAACAAAACGCAGATTAGGAATTCACAGACAATTGTTGCTCTCATCTCAAGGCCTAAAGTCAATGATTAGCCTTCTAAATAAACCATTGCTTATTATTATTGCTATTGTTATTATGACACTGCAGATACTTCTCAACTGGATGTCACCAGGCTTGAAAGATCATCACATCCTGAGGACACGGGAGTAATGTAAACTCAGCTATTTCTTAGTTGGGCTTCACTGGATTGTCAACACTAACTTGTCCATACTGCTAGGCATAATGAATTGGCCCAAGCCAGAGCCCCCACGCCCCATTACATTCGTGCTGTGAAAAGGACTGTCGGCAGCAGCGCTGCTGACACAGCTTGGGAAGATGTGTAACCCAAGGAGAATATTCTCACAGAGTCACAGAGAAGGAAAACATCAAGTAGGAAAGCAAATGTTGCTTCTCAATTTCTTTTTTTTTTTTTTTTTTTTTTTTTTTTTTTTTTTTTTTTTTTTTTTGACAGTTGTGGCAGCAGAGTGTGAAAATAAAAACTCATTTAAATCCTGTTTGTTTACAAGTTTGCATTGCATTGCTTAAACTCTGGGCTCATGTTGTTAAAATTCTGTGAAGAAAAAAATATAGGCTGGATTATCTGGGCCAGCGCTTATTATTTTAAGTGTTCTGCCTTGTTCTCATGCATGCACTCTGGTTTTGTGGGGTTTTGTTGTTATTGTTTAGGGGAATTTTTTTTTTTTTTTTTTTTTCCACACACACACACTGTATTTTATTTTCACAAGAGATAGACAGACTGACACCAAGCACCGCACATGGATGACCACAACAAAAGCAACAATGATTGCAATTACCAAACATGAAACACACTTATACTATGTCACAACATTGACATTCAGTCCAGTAATCCCCCACTGTAACAGCTCCTTTACTTTGCAGTGAAAACTGATCTGCATATTCTCTTCCTCTGAGTCCTTGTGGGATTTTTTTTCTTTTTAATTCAGACAGAAAGTCACAAAAATTATACTCATCCTCATCAGTTCACTCAGTCCCATGTAATTAATTTCTTTTTTTTCATCTGCTTCTCAATTTCTTGAATGAAGATGCTGCGTAAACAGTTAATCGAAGTCTTTTCCCACTCAACTCAAGGAAAATGATTTTGCATATAAGCAACTTGACCATCTCAACTTTGTTATGGAATCAGGTAAAGGCTAAATATATAATAAAATAGGTATTAATAAAAATAAATGGATTGGTAGAAATAAATGCATAAATAGTTATAAATATATGTAGAAATACTAAATATATGCCAGGCGTCTAGCTGTGAGTGAGGACGAGCAAGACACTAGAAGGAAGTTACCAAATGTTCCTGGCCCGATGCCTGTGGAGAATCAATAAAAAGAGGACCAATAAAATTGATAAATGGTAAACTGAATTATGCCATAAGGAGATAATCTTTCAAAGACAAGTATAGGAAACGAGAAAATAAGCACTAGACAAACAACCTTTTTATCTGGCTGAGGAAGTGTCAGATATCCTATGATCGAGGCCCATATTAACTCTGCTGCTTCGTACCACATCCCTGAAAAAAAGGAGGAGATGGGACAAACTGCGAGTATCTGTGCTCCTGTGTCAGAAAATACCTTTAAAAACTAATACAGAAAGAAGATTCATTGGATTTTGTTAAGAAAATATATGACTAGATTAGATTGACAGCAATCAGCAGATAGCAATCTGCTGGAAAAACAGCAATCTGTTTTTCCAGTTGGTTTAATACAGATAATTTTTCCCTTTCACAGGGAAACAGTAAGAAATATTATATATTACATGTGTACATATAAGATACATTAATATAGAAATAATTTTCTCCATTATTTACAAGATAACAATTACCATCCTCTGTTAAATTTCAAACACATTAGTTTGCATTTTAAAGTATAATTAGGGTCCTATAAACTTTGCTTGTAAAACTCAGGAATACCTTCCCAGGAGCGAATGGGTAAGCTGTCAGGGTGGGTTTAGAGTAAGGCGTCACTATATCAAACGGAGTCCTAATGAGCTGAGAGCCAGATGCCAGAAAGAATACCGAGAATCCTGTGGTTAACAGTCATAATATACAACTGTAAATTTCTTTAACAAAACTCAACAGAAAAATATTTTGTTTTGTTAATGTTCAGAACATTCCTGGCATCTTAAGTGTCATTCTCTTTTCCATAAGGAAACCAAGGGAAGTGGGGATGAACTGTATCAACCAGATACAATGAGAAAAGTCCATAGTAAAATCTTGTAGCCAGACTTGGTAAACGAGCCTTGAGAGGATGACTGTACCTAACTTTTGCAGAATTTGCCCTCTGATCTGTATGCAGACCGACTGCACCAGGACTTTGTCGCTTTCATTTCTGTACAGCCAGGTACCTACAATAAAGAGGAAAAAAAGAAAAGCATTTTTGACCTTGAATTATTTTTTTAAATTTTTACAAAATTAATGTTTATTTATTTATTTATTTTGGCTGCACTGCTAAGCATGTGGGATCTTAGTTCCCTGACCAGGGATCGAACCTGTACCCTCTGCAGTGGGAGCATGGAGTCTTAATCACTGGACCTCCAGGGAGGTCCCTGGCCTTGAATTATTAAAGAAATAGCCTGGTGAAATAAAATGATTTTCATAGAAGCCTTAATGAACACATGTGATATAAATTCGGGAGACAATCTCTTCTTTGTATTTAAAATTAGGTCCATACTTCTTGCTGCAACCTATGGGGCTTCACAGGAACTGAATCCTGCCTGGTCTCCACCTCTCCCTGTTACCAACTGGGCTCTGCCATGCAGCTCCACTGTGTTCCTTGTAATAGCAGCCATCTCCTGCTTCATGGTACCTGCACTTGCCACTCCCTCTACCTAGAGGGAGGGATCCCGCCCCCTCTAGCTCCTACTTCAGGGCTCATCCTCAATGCTATTGCCTTCGAGGCTTCCCCAGGTTAATTAACTACAGTGTCACCTCCACTGTCTTGTGGTTGCCTCATGGAGGGCGGGATCCATCCCATCCACCCAAAATTGGTTTGAATGTTGAAACTGATGACTCTACACACGCACTAAGAGTATATGAAAAGACTGAGTGCTCACACAATGAGCCTTTCTGAGGAGAGCAGGGAAGGCACCCAAGCTGGTCCGTTTGACTTACGTGAAAGGAGTGGTGAGTGGCTTTTGTTTTTATTGTGATTAAGGTGTGGGTCTGGGGTAAAGGTTCCCACACCTAGGCCAGGGTTTACTGATAAACGAGCTTTAAAAAAATCAGCCTGTCCAGATGTGGGGCAAAGAGGGAAGAAGCTGGGGCCTGACAGCTGCCAGTTGCCAAACATCAAAAATAAAGTCAGACTCATTATTACATGCTCTTATTATTCTGTGTCACATCACCCTCCTTACTTTCTCCCTAGCTTTTAATCTGTGTGTGTGTGTGTGTGTGTGTGTGCGTGTGTGTGGTGTAGAAGATGGGAAGTATGCATATTGTAGGTTAGTGATGGTGGCCACAAATGGGGGTATGTGGTCAATATCTGTATTTCAAACTGCCTCCCCACTGGAAATGTCTACAAGTTTCAAGGAGCTCAGGACCTTATATCCAAGCATATTGAGATTATAAGTCGACTAGGAATTGTGTTCAACGTAATGGGAAACTTGTTGACTTAAGTGCCCAGAAATTCAGACAAGGTATCTGAGGCTTAAATTGTTACCCAACTTTTAGGACTTGCTTCCTTTCATGTATGATTAAATATCAAAAGAAATCTATTTCAAAGTAAGTTTTTATTATAGCTCCTCTGTAGCAAAATAAAATTTATTTTCCAGACCCTTTAAATACATAAAACTGTAGGTGTATTCTCCTGAATTTACAGGCTCCATTTCCATTCACAATTCTTTTCAAAGCTGTAGCTGAGCCCTTTCTGAGGTCCAGGGAGTTACCTACCTTCACAGCGAATGTTGATTAGATAACACACTCTACAATAAAGCAGGGCGATATTAGAAGACTTGGTTGGGTTGTTTTGTTTTGTTTTTGTTTTTAAATAGAGAAAATGGAAACATAGAGAAGTAACCTGCTTGACCAAAGCCATTTCATTCATCAGTAGCAGAGCCAGTCCTAGGTAGTTCTGGGAACGTCTAGTGTATAGTAACTACCAGGTCATTAAGTTTTATTTATTTATTTGTTTATATTTATTTATTTATTTAGGCTGTGCTGGGTCTTCATGACAGCGCACGGGCTTCTCTAGTTGCAATGTGCGGGCTTCTCTAGTTGCGGTGTGCAGGCTCAGTTGCGGTATGTGGGATCTTAGTTTCCTGACCAGGGATTGAACCCTGGCCCACTGCATTGGGAGCATGGAGTCGTAACCACTGGACCACCAGGGAAGTCCCCATTAAGTTGTTTTTAAACTGGAACTCTGGTAGGGACGGAGGGTGAAGGTCATTGTGAAGATATGAGAGCACCTTACCTGTTGCTCCATTGTTGCTTATTAGACTGCTCAGGATATACTCTGCTTTTAAAAGTTTCCCTGAAAAGAAGCAACACATAATAAGTTCTGAACATGTGCTTTAAATACTGCTGTTCATGCTCTAAGGTTAACACATTATGGGGTGTTACAGGGAAACATTCTATTTTAAAATTTAAAATCAGTAACTACATCATACACAAAAGTGAAAAAGAAGATGAAGTTTTCAGGAACTGGTAAGGTGGGAAGTTGTACAGTATCTGAAATTGCAATTAGATTCATATACATATACATATATATATACACACATATGCACTCATATGAATGAATAATCCATTCATATAGAGTAAGGCTTGAGAAGTAAAGGCAAACCTTTGTCAAAGGCTGTGTCTCCTTTTTGTGAAAACTATGCCTCCAGAAGTGGAGGAGAGTTGCCCGTGAATAGGTCTATTTACAGAATTATCAGGAAGGAATTATTTTAGGGGGTGGGTAGAGAGGTTCTTTGTAAACTTTTCATTTATTTCATTAACACCACATAGGAGGGGCCTAAACTATGGATGGCTGTTTTTCTGTAAGGAGGAAACTCAATCATTCATCCTTTTATCCACTTCTGCTCCCAGGTGCCTCTAAGCCCCATATGATCTGGCCCCTGGGACTTCTTTGACCTCTTCTCTTAGCATTCTTTCCCCCATCCTCACTCCTTCTACTTTGGTTACAGTGGCCTCCTGACTGTTCCTTGAATCTGCCAGGCTTGTTCCCATGTCAGGGTTTTTGTACTTATTTTAGTCTGGAATGCATTTATTCCAGATATCTCCAAGGCTTGCTCCCTTCTCCTTCAGGTCTTTGCTCAAATGTCACTTCACTGTCTCATAAGGCCTTCCCTGACCACCCTATTTCAAAGTGCAGATACAGACATATACCTGACTGTGGTAGATTGTGATCCAAAGGAGGTCACAACAATATCTTCTACCCCACATGCTCTTTTGCAATGTTGACCTTGCCATTCCTCCATCAAGAAGTGGAATCTAGAATTTATTTTCCTTCTCCTTGAGCCTGAACTGGCCCTGTGACCTGCTGTGACCAATCGATGTGGCAGAAGTGACACTGTGTACCTTTCTGGTCGGGACATTAAGAGATGCCTCTGGAGTGTGGATGTTTCTCTACAGCATAATTTTGTACTTATTCTGCTAGGTCCCAGAAATTTCAGTCCTGAATCAGTTTTTTCTTAATTACTTGGTGGGTGATTCCCTCTCTTGTGGGTAAATTCAGACTCCACACAGACATTTGGCACAGACTTGGGGTTTTTATTTCTTTTCAGAGATTTTTTTTGGCCTCCACCTCAGAGCTTGGGCAGAGAATAAGCTTCCTCATCACCTCTCTGGGTGGGCTGGTAGAGCGGTTCAGTCCCATTTCATAGCTGTGCAAACCTTTAAGAATTCCAGCTTTATGCAAATATTTCACTCCACGTAGGCCCAAGGCCCTGTCTCTTGTCCCTGCACAGGAATTAAAGTGGCAATCCCTTCCCCTAGGACTATATCCAAGTGTAAATCTCTTTGGCTATAGTGTCAGGAGCAGTAGTCCACTATTCTGATTTTGAATGTCTTCTATGCTTCAGGCACTTAAAAAATATTTAATTCATGATATTTATGTAATGGGAGAAGATTCCGCACTTGCTCAATCCTCCACGCTGATGGAACTGGAAGTCTGACTCTTTATTTTTAACTGTGGCTTGAAAGGTTTTGTCTCCTAATCTCAGGCAGGAGTGAGCTGGGCAGGCCCAGGGCATCCTCTCTTGCCTCTGAAATCCCACAACATTGAATGCTTGGACCTTTGGAATGGGTTTTGAGTGGATACCAGGATGGGCTGGGTCAAAGGGGAAAACAGGAAGACTGTGCTGTCCCTTCATATTATCTTTATTCCTTTTCCTTACCCCTCATAACATCATACACACCTCTCCTTTCTCTATCCCAAGATTCCCAAATGCTGGGGATTGAGACCCCTTTTCACTGTACCTTGCTCTCTTTCCAGGACACCACCCCTGCTCTAAGTCCCCCTTTCTGTCTGAGAAACCCAGCGTAGGTAGGGCCTCAAGAGATGTCTGGGGGCAGAAGTTTACAGATAAGCACTTTAACTCTGAGGCTGTGTCTGTTTTCTTGTGGCATTTCTGGTAGTATCTTTGAGGAAAAGACAACCCCAACTGTTGCAGAATAAGATCTAGGACTGTTACCTTAGACATGTGATGTGTGGGCAGAGGAGCGTACCGCTCATGATGGTATCAAGGCTTAATTGTCATCAGGAGAAAAAGTCTATACCACCTTAGTTAGAGGCATGAGAGGAACAATCAACCAAACAAGTAAGTGAAAAGATTATTTGGTTGTGTAAAGCAAAGCTATCAACATGCCTACTTACCACTTGACCTTGATTTCCACGTCACACTATAGCAAATCTGTAAATCTGTGTATCATGAAACATGCCTCAGTAACTGTTCCAAGTTGCATTTGATGAGAACCAACATTAGTTTGCCCACGCACGCCCAGCCCTCAACTTTCGGTTCCCCTAACAGAATGCTCTGCCTACACATTATTCCATCTGATGCCATCAGAAGGCTTACTAGTGGTTAGGTTTTTCTCATACCCTCAACATGATAAACCCCAAACATTATAAAATGTCCCAAATCATGGACATTTGAAGTAAGAATTTTTTCCTAAGTTCAACTCTGTTGATGCAATTACTTTAGAAAAGTAAATAATAAGATATGGGTACAATTTATGCACAGCTGCAAGAACTTGAGAGTGAATGAACTTGGGCTTTTGAAAAGTTAACCTCCACAAGCCCATGCCTCTCATGTCCTTTTATCTCTGTCCCTCTCTGTACTCAGCAACTGTCCCATTCAGTATAGTTAGTGCAGTTCCTTTTCAAAGGAAATGAAGTAGTTAAAACATATTTTAACTTCTTCAAGGCCAGAGTTATTAAAAACAATAGCAATAGCTAAACCCAATTTAAAAAATGAGCCAGTCCTGTTTCTGGGAGAGGCAACTTGCATTCTATTTTCATCCTTTATCCTTTCACTCTTGGAAAAGAGAACAGCAGGCTACAGGTTTCTAAACCTCATGGTTATCAGTAATTTAAATAATTCAAGAATTCTATGAAAGTGAACTTTGCTGTAACACATAGCAGGCCCCTCTCCCCTCCAGTCCCCCTCTACATTACAGCCTAAGTTAGAATGTCAGCCTCATTTTTCATTTTATTCAAAGTGACAGAAGGAAAAAAAAAAGATACTTTAAGGCCTAATCAGGTACTGTACCGGTGTTCCATGTGATGGAAAAATATCTCAAATTACTTCAGTGGGTTTGTCAGGTCTATTGTTAGCATAGTCAAGTGGCCCTACAGAAAGGAGACTGGAGAGCTAAGAGAAAATAGTAGAATTCTAATCTGTTTTTTAAAGGCTGCTGGTCAGAAGTATAGCAATTCAGATACCCCTGTTTGAAAGCAGCAGGACAGATTTGTTAGACGACAAAAGCTCCAATTAGTATTTTCCACCCCCTTTCACAATTTTCTCTATTGCTTTTGGCTCTGAAATCCTTTATGCCAGGGCCTTTGTGCTGGCTAGAGGCAGGGGGAAGGGCGAGGCGGCGGGCTGGCGGGAGCGCCAGCGGCTGCAAAAGAAGGCCCGAGGGCCCCGGTGCCCGCCGTCCGCGCGGAAGTCAGGGAGCCCCGAGGAAGGTGAGCCCCAGACAGGACGACTCCGGGACGAGGAGGGCCAGCAGAAGGGAGCCTACCTGAGTGCATCGAGATTCGGGCTTGGCGAATAACCACCTGCGGGGCAATCGGCGTTGCTGGCTGCAGCTTGTGCAGCCCTTTGGCGACCTGCAGGAGTTCGCCCGAGACGTCGAGCCCGTACAGGAACCGGTCGCTCAGGAACACAATGGCAGCGGCGGTGGCACACTCCCGGGCGAGGATGGAGGCTTTCAGGGACGCCTGAATGAAAAGAAATAAAGTCGGGCAGAAAAGAAGGCAGTCTTGGGACCAGTAGTCTTCTAGGTATTACTATCAAAACAAGAACAACAACAAAACCTAGAGCTAGGAGAGGAAACAGTACGCTGCTGAACAAGAAGATAATGATAATGATAATAATAACGATAATGAAAAACCCAATTCATTTGTGGGATAAAATAATATTTCTTTCATTCCATTTTCCCTATTACATTTCTAATATTATACACGTAATAAATGCATATTTCTTGCTATGAAAAAATTCAAACACCAAGTAAAAATTAAAAGTGCCCCCTTTTTTTTTTTCTGACTCCTTACCTTATTTTTTCCCTTCCTCCCACAAATTTCATTCTCATTCTTCCTGATAGTGGTTTCCCAGAGACCCTTCCAGAACTTCCTCTACCCTTTTCTGTTTATTTAGACATTAATTGATTCTTTGTCCTACCTTGCCTTCTTTCTCTCTCCTTTCTCATTTTCTCCATTTTTCTTTTCTTTTCCTTTCTCCCTCCCTCCCTCCCTTTCTTTCTTTTCCTTTCTTTCTTTCCTCCCTCCCTTCCTTTCTTTCTTTTCCTTTCTTTCTTTCCTCCCACCCTTCCTTCCTCTCTATCCCTCCCTCCCCCTTCCTTCCTTCCTCCCTCCCTCCCTCCCTTCCTAAATGACATTACACTAGACATACTGTTTTGCTACTTGATTTTTTGGGTCATCATAACATCTAGAACTTTCCATGTCAGTTCATAATATTCTGTTTCATTTATTGCCTCTATTTTAATTAACAAGAAATATAGACTTCTAGGCAATATTTTATATTTGTTTTATACGACTATGTTTAGTTAATGAATAAAATAAGAAAAGAAACAGACATGAAATGAAAGTATAACATAAAGAGTGAGAAGTAGAGATAAATGAGGCAAACTTTTATGGAAAAAAATCATCTTTTGGCCTCTTAAGGTATTATACAAAAGACACTGAAAGTCATGCAGCTGTTAGCATAAATGAGTTTACCACCCACTAGTACTTTCTCCATTTGCTAAACTATATCAAGCAGAGTTTTTTCTGGGCATGTTAGCTCATGTATGAAGCCTAGAAAAGCACTGTAAGCATTGCCCATTCTCCTACCACAATCTTATCATACAAGCATTGCTTTCTTCACCACATAAGTACTAACACTTATTGGGCAAAACCAGGTGCCAGGCACAGTGCTAAAAGCTTTATATGTATTAGTTTATTCAATCCTCACAACAATCCTAAGAGGCAGGTTCTATTTATTTAAAGGTCAAAACCAATATTTTAATCATCCAATTGAATCACTCCTCCCATTCTTACTCCTAGAATCCTATTTCTTTTCATTTATACCTTGCCTACCAAGAATCAGTATAATAATCCTTCTCTTTTCAAACTGATGCTTTCTTAACTTGTTAAGGGTTTTAACCTATCGCTGGGTTTTTTAAGTTTGAAAAGTGATAATGTGCTCTTGTATTTATCCTTTTGTTCTTAGTTGATCACTACTGAAACTGTGATAGTGATGCCAACTTTTAGGGGAATACCTCTTCTCTCCTTCTGATGTTTCCTTCCACGGGAAGGGAGCTCAAGTACTGTAGCACTCCTGGCCTCTCTCTACTCCTTTACCCACTCTGTCCCAGGAGGGGTGGACTACACTGATTAGAAAATTTGGGAAGAAGAAACTGGGCGTGCATGGCTTAGCTCCTCTCTTTTTTCTTTTGGGAACGAGTTGTCTAAAGGAAACAGATTCTTCTCTGCTCTTCTATATCAGAAAGCCACCCTACATGGGGTGTTCTGCTTGGCCCAGTAATTTCTGTGACTGAATGGGGAAGTCAACATAATTCTGGGGTTCATCTAGCAGACCCCCTTGTTCTAATACCAAGCTATACCTTTCAATTTAGCCTTTGTCAGAATTAAAGGTAATATTTAATCTCTTGTCTGCCTAACTCTTTTGTTTTATATCTTAGTTTGCTCCAGGAGGGGAAGAGAGGTGTTAGTTACCCCAACATTAATCACTGCCTGACACACCGTAACCCTTTCTAAGGGAAACTGCTCTGCCCACAGCCACTGCCTTTGAAGCAGCAATGTATTTTGCTACTTGACCTTGATCCCCCTCCCCATCTTACCACCAGCTCAAGGCTAACCCAAGAGTACCCACCTGACACCTGGCCCATGACTCTGTGGCCTGGCTTGAAAAATGAACTTATTGATCTGAACTAAGAAGGATAGAAAGAATTTTCCAGTTGCTGCAGGATGGGAAGAAGCAGAGAGTAGAGTGTAGCTAAGCTACATTTATAGACGACACCAGAGTGAAGATCCAAGAATGTGACTCCAAAGCCACCTTTTCGCAAGTGCTGTTCTAAGAGTTACAGGTTTCCTTTATTGCTCCACGTGTATCTTCATAACAATGTACACTCCATTTTATGAGTTTGCTTGTGTGAGCCTCTGTTTCACCCAACCAAAAAAGCCTAACTAAAACTGAAATGCTCAAAACTGCAATTCAGGTTTGTCAAATAAACTATCAATCTGAAAAACACAAGTTTTAAAATGAGAACATGTCAGTCATTTGACATTCATGAAATGTAAACTTAAAGATGGAATAGGAAATTGATGATTTTATGTATGCCCAGCTCTGTTTAATAAGGACAGTCTCTGATCAAGAGTCCTTTCTCTGCTAGCTACACATAAATATAGCCCTTTGGTTTGCAAACTCAGCTGCTATCTGTAGAACTTGCAGCTTCTGCCACTGCCAGGCTCCCTTAAACCTTTCTTTGAAACAGCATCTCTATTCCTGTCACCCTGCTCATGACTATGTACCCTGTGGAGGGTACTCAGCAAGCCACAGTGAGTCCCCTCTCTTTGAGGTGCATGCTTCATGTTTAGTTCTGCTCTCCATTCTCACAGGTGCCTCACTTCAGTTTTGGGGTAACTGAGTACCTACAAGGGATGCAATGTTTAGAGGCCGGTCTATTCTCTAGGGCTGATTCTCCACCCTTTCCTCCCTGATAATAATGGTTTCCATCTTCGTAGTACCATCTAGTTTACGAAAAACGTTCACACAAATGAACTCATTTAAATCTATAGTAACTACAAAATCTAAGTAAGATAAGGAAACCACGGCTGAGAAGTTGACTTTCCAAAGTTACAAAGTCAAAAGGGTCAGGGTGAGGCAGGAAGGAACTCATCTCTATCTTTTTTTTTTTTCTTTTCTATTGTGGTAAAAAGCACAGAACGTAAAATTTGCCATCTCAGATTTTTTTAAGAATGGCGTTCAGTAGTGTTAGGTATAGTCACATTATTGTGAATTAGATCTTCAGAACTTTTTTATCTTGCAAGTATGAAACTTGATACAACAACCCTTTCTCCCTTCTCCCTAGCCCCTGGTAACCACAATTTTACTTTCTGTTTCTATGAATTTGACTATTCTAGGTACCTCATATAAGTGGAATCATATAGTTTTTGTCTTTCTGTGACTGGCTTACTTGACTTAGCATAAAGTCCTTAAGGTTCACCTGCGTTGTAGCATGTGACAAAATTTCCTTCCTTTTAAATGATGAATAATATTCCATTGTATGTATATACCAATTTTTGTATGGATGAATCTATATCCATTCATCTGTCAATGGACATTTGGGTTGCTTCCACCGCTTAGCTATTGTGAACAGTGCTGCTATGAACATGGGTGTGCAAATATCTCTTTGAGGCCATGCTTTCAATTCTTTGAGATATATACCTAGAAATAGGATTGCTGGATTAAATGGTAGTTATATTTTTAATTTTCTGAGGAACCACCATACTGTTTTCCATAGAGTTTACACCATTTTACAATACCACCAACAGTACAGAGTTTCAATTTCTTTACATCCTCAGCTAATACTTGAGGAACCCAAGTCTCTCAAGGGTCAGTTTTTCTTCTGCTTTCCACCTGTGTCTGATGAAGGTGATTTTGAGCAGGGCCTAATCTGGGCACAGGAATCTGGGTCTTTGTAGCTAGGGCTGAACTCACCACTCACTGAGTCCAAACAGTGGTTCTAAGGAACCTGTATTCCTTATTATGATAAAAAAAATTCTAAGAAAAAAAAAAAAAACAGGGACAAATAAAAACAAATCCCAATTGAAAAGAGTGTTCTTGTTATGTGTTTAAAAATAAGAGAAAGAAAATAAAACTTTCCAGGAGATGGCCTTTAATTACAGCATTTTGAAATTTTCTAGTGAAAGTTGGTACCACAAGACCAAATGATAATTTGGTGATTAGCTGGGGATTACTCCAACTGGGAATTTCTTACACAGAGCTGAAAGGACGCTCTACAAGTCTAGTGAGGTGGCCTTCCCAAGTTGAGGAGATGGAGCTTCTAGGAGTCTGTAGAGGCTAAGTTGGCCAGAGTTCACAGAGCAGAGAACCAGAAGGAGAAAGCTGCACAAAGCAAGAAGTCCAGAGATCTGCAGAGGGTCCCCCCTGAGTCTCCAGCAGAACACTACTGATCAGCTCATGTATGAAAAGACACCACCCAAGGCCGGGGAAAGAACCACCTGAAAGGAGCAGAGGAAACAATCCCCAAGCCTCATGTAGTTTGTGTTTCTACCAGCCATAGTAGGAAATCATGTCATTCACAGGGCAGGGGGTAGAATATTCAGAAGGGTATTGCTTCAGTAGTGAGACAAAATTAACCTCAGAGGAAGATGGCTCTTGGCCCACTCCGAAAGTTTAGAAGCAAGCATGGCATGGATCAAACTATTTCCTAACTTGACTGAATTCCAGAACAAGGTTCAAGAATATTTACAGGCACCCAAATTATCTGCCATATTATAAGGTAAAATTTATAATGTTTGGCATCCAGTCAAAAATTACCAGACATGAAAGAAGCCTACACTAAAAAGAAAAAGAAATCAATAGAAATTGAACCCCAAATGACAGTTTTAACTGTATTTTATAAGTTCAAGAAGGTAGGGTAAAAATTAGGTGGGATTAGGGACATGGGAGATATAAAAAACGATCCAAATCAAACTTCTAGAGATAAAAAAATGTCTGAGATGAGACCACAGGTATCTGGATTGTGTCCAAGGTCCTCCATTTGCTTGCCATGGCCAGTTACTAAACCTCTCCTAGTCTCAATTTCCTCATCTGTGAAATGTGGATAGTACCTATTTTCAGTGCTGTTTTAGGATTAGAGGAAATGTGGGTCAAATGTTCAGCACAGAGCCTGGCACATTGTGGGTGCTTAATAAATGAAGAGGAATACTATGAAAAAAAATAGGAAAAAAGAATTCCGTTCACATGCTCCCATTCTCCTGTATGACAAAATAACAACAAGCAAAGACAGGTTCCTAAAAGAAATGTCAGTGGAATTTTCAACAGAGTAAAAAGGAAATAACAGATCATGCATATAACATCTCTAAGGTTTATCTCAGAAAATGGTGAAACCTCTCATTTAATTTCTTCTCTTCACTGAGTCTAAGGACTGATGTTACTGGAAGCTGAGAAAAAAAAAAAAAAAAAGGAAAATGAGTAGGCTCTATGGCAATTGGTGAAGGAAAGCTGGTTCTTGAAAGGGAGGTTTCTTAGCATGCACGTGTGAGTTGCTTTTGGCTGTCGCCAATGGAGGAATCCCTCCCGAGCACCTGTAAAGGATGCCACAAACACCCCATTCTGCATCCTGCATGAACACGCCATATATTTGAGCAGAGAACATTCCCTCATCTATTTTTCCCCCTTCTACTCTTAATAGTTTGGAGCACAAAGCCTGAGAGAGGGTGACCTGCCAGACAAAGGCCCTTTGAGTTCCTTGGAAAAGTAGAGTTGGAGGAGGATGGAAGGAATCCAAGTGGCCCTATTATTTCCACTTGCACTAATTAGACATTTTTCTGTCAGCTATTGAGCACTGCTGAGAGGCCAAACTCACTGAATTCATTTCTAAAGTGTTTACAGAAGTTTGCATCTGTTTGTGTCTCTTCAGGAGGAAAATAAGCACTTCAATAGCATTGTGGAAAATCTAAACGAAGCATCCTATTCTGGAGGACCTGGCATCCCCGCAGCTGCGTAATTTGACTCTGTTCAGGCCCCGAACCTCTCGCATCTCTCTCCAAAACCTAACGACGCAAAATGCAGAGAAGTCAACTCAGGAGAATCTTTTCTTTCTTGTCATTGTCTTTTCTCTCCCTCTTTTGAAACGGTGGCCTGCTGTGCACTACATACAGATTTAGGTGGGTATCATTCTTGCAGCCCCTCTCTCGTGTTTCTACCAGCACTCTGAGAAATTAATACCCACTTTCATTTGTTGCCAAGTGGGGGGATAGTAAATTCCTCAGCAGCAAAGCAGAATACATCACCATCCTGGGAATCTCCCCCAAATGTACACCGGGGGAGCACTCTGACTTCAGAAAGGGAGGAATGAAAGGAGGCCCGAGTGTGTGGTAGGGAAGGACGCTAAAGAGAAAGTTTCCCTACATGGTAAAATGTGCCTGGGTTATGCACAATTAGATTAACATGAAAGAGAGTCCCTTTCCCTCCCCCACTCCCCCAAAAAGAAAGAAAACGACACAAAAACCCTAACCCACTGACTACGTGGCAGTGCCTTTGAAATGCATATTGGTCTACATGGTATTTGATTCAGGATTCTTTTTGTTTGGGTTTTTAGACCCACAACTGACCTGCCATCACAGAGGGCTCAAAAATATAATCTTTTAAGATGGTGTCACAGTAACAGAATTTTAGTGATGGAACCAACATAGGATAACTCAAGATTAAAAAAAAAAAAAAAAAGGAATTCTATTTTATTATCTTTCCTCAGAGGCTGACTTAGGAAGCTTGTCCCAATAGCCACTAAATTGTGGCTTTTCTTCCTGAATGAACCTGTTTAAATAAAAATATATGGATACAGATAAGGGAGTGTGCATGCTGGAGCTCTAAAGAGACAGGCTCACAAATGTGCGCACACACACACCGCAGTTTTTTCACATCTGTTTTCAGGATGGGAAATATGGGGTCCTGACTGAGTTTACGGCACAAAGGGAACTTCATGGCGAGGAAGCTGAGTCAGGTGGTAAAGGAATTAAACTCCACAATGAGAGTTCAATTCGCAGATGATTGAAAAAATGCGAAAGAGCCTTTTCTAAGGGCTTTTTCTGAACAGCAGCAGGAAAAGTGTGTGCTGTTTTCATGGCTCCTGGCACTAGTGCTAGCCCCTCCCAACGCTGAGCATCAAGTTTGGGTCCCAGCTATGGGTTCAAAGCCACGATGTGTTCACAGCAATGACAATGGCAGCTGTTCTCAAGGGGGGCTGGGTGAGGGGACTCAGAACAGAAGCCATCTGGCATTGCAATTGGCAGGCGCAGTGTAAGGGGAAATTATTGCTGCATAGCAAATTGGGAGATAGGAAAAAGGCAGGGGAAAGGGAGGGGGGAAGTGTCCTGAGGTGAGGAATCAGCAGAATAAACAAATGAAAAGTGACTGACGCCTGCATAGTTATATATCAACAATAAAGCAGAGTAAGAGTCAACTGGTCAAACTGGACTACTCAAGGTCAAGGGAAGACCAAGCACAGCATGCACCACGTTTGTCCACCCACCGAAACGTGAGGAGGAGGAGGAGGAGGAGAGGAAAAAACCTGAACTTTCTTAGAGTTTATGTTCAGGGCCTGTTAACATTTCACCTATCTTTCCTTCATTTTACCAGTGGGGCATGCAGATTCAAGCACTTTCCAGAAATAGTTATAACCTTCTTCTCAATCTCAATACCTAAAGATAATATTTTGGATCATCTATCCCTGCTTTCTTACCCTCCCTCTCTCAAATCTACTGTGAATGGAGTTGGGCTGTCTGCTAAAAGAACAAGAAAGCAATATCAAAACAGAGACCACCTAAGCAGGATCCTGGGGAACCTCACAGCCCCTGGGTACTGTGGACCTGCGTGCCTTACCTTTCTCCTGGATTCCAGGTTGCTACAGCCACCACGGTGATTTCAGCATCCACACTGATGACTCACCCAGCACACTGGTCTCTCTCGCCATGGCCTCCTTATCTCCAAGGATCTTGTTCTACACTTAAGCTTAGTCACTCTCATGGTCAGTCACTTTAGAACTTGCTACTTTGGTGGCATCACAATCAGAATCTCAATTCCAGCATTTGATTCTTTAATCTTTATCTCTTATTCTCCCAGCTCCCTTCCTGGATAGCCCAACTCCAGTAATTCTGCGACCCTTTGGGGACATCCACACTATCTGCTGACCTTACTGGGGTTTTGTGTGTGTGTGTGTGTGCGCTACGCCATCAAGCCCTCATGTCCTCACTTGCCTCTTTAAATTCCATGGTGCATCAACATAGCAACTTTTTAACAGGCATTCTTCGCTCCTTTGCTGCTTTCAACTTCTATCGTATTTGTCTGGCAATTCTGACCATGTTTATTGTTAAGGAAAAATACTGGCCTCGTATTAGAATCCCCTAGGCAGGCTTTTAAAAATCCAGATGCCCAGATGGCGCCCCAGGCCTGTTAAGTCAGAATCTCTGGAAGTGTACCCAGGCATGGTTCTCTAAAGGATGCCCGGGTGATACCGATGATCCCCAGGCGATTCCCATGATCCTAGAGTTGAGAACCGGGGAGCTAGCCTGACCTTTAGCCTCTTACCCCACCCCTCACTCTTCCTCCCTACTGGGGGTGGAGTGAGTTATCTGATGGGAGTAGCATACCTGGTTCAGACCTTCCTCTTTCCTCTCTTCAAGTCTTCCTCCCTGTTCTACAGTAAGGGAAGGGGCCTGCCAGCAACAAGATGTGTCTGGAGTGAAGAATTTTCCAACCCACTTGTCTGAAAACCTAAAGCTACATTCTCCTATCTGTTTTAGAATAATAAAGGTTGCTCTTTTGCATCTATCTTTCAGTTGGTTCCGAACACAGGAGGGGAAGATGAATATTATTTATTGTCACTTAATATTTTCAAATTATATGTAATTCTCTGCCTAATCTGAGCTTCTACCCAAGCAAGTGAATGTGGCTGGAGAAAAACACACAACCGTAACACTTTAAATTTATCACCATAACCTGAGGCTGGCCCTTAGCATGGCCTAACAATCCAGCTACTATTACACTTTTGCTCTCCTCTCAAGCTGCCACAGCCCCTTTAACCTCCTCACACTCAGCTGATGACCTGGCTTCTTATTTCACTAAGAAAAAATAGTCAGTGAGATGAGATCTTCCTTATTCTCTTACCCAAATCTGCCAACCCTCTTGCATTGTAACCCATGTGTCCTCCCTACTTTCCTATTGGCATGTTTAAGGCCAACCCCCCACTTAAATACTCAATTCTATCCTGCCTTCTTTACTCTAGGACATTATGCTTGTAAATACTTTCTTTCACTTCTGCATCATTAATTTCCTCATCTCTACTGGATCATTCTCATCAGCATACAAACATTACAATATCTTCCATCTTAAAAAGTCCTTCCTTAACCATATATCTCTGTCTTAGTCCTTTCAGGCTGCCATAACAAAAATGCCATAAACTGAGTGGTTTATAAACAACAGTAATTTATTTCTCACAGTTCTGGGGATTGGGAAGTCCAAGATCAAGGAACCGGCAGATTCCATGCCTGGTGAGGGCCTGCTTCCTGGTTCACAGATGGCATCTTTTCTCCGTGTCTCTCTGGGACCTCTTTTGTAAGGGCACTAATCCCATTCATGAGGGCTCTGTCCTCAAGGCCTAATCATCTCCCAAAGCACCCCCTCCAAAACCATCACCTTGAGGGTTAGGATTTCAACCTATGAATTTGGGAGGTAAGGATACAAATATTCAGTCCACAGCATTCCGCCTGCAGCACCTGTCCCATTTCCCTGTCCCTCTTTACAGTCCATCACAAGAGTTGTCTAAACTCAGTCTTTGCTTCCTCACCTCCCACTCTTTCTTAAATCTATAGCTTTCATCCCCAGCACTACACTGAACCCATTCTTTTCTAGGTTGCCAACAACCTCCAAATCCAATGACCATTTATTAATCCTCATCTTATTCAATCTCCTAGAACCATCTGGCTGTGACAATCAATCCCTCTTTTTCTATTCATGTGACTTCTGGCATTTCCCACTCTCCTGGTTTTCTTCCTGTCTCACTGGCTGCTCACTCTACTTTGCTGGAGCATCCTTCTTTTCCAGCCTCTGAATGTTAAAGCTCTAGGATTCAGTCCTAAGATGGTTTGCCTTCTCTAGCTACACTCACTTAAACTGTCCCATGGCCTCAAATATCACTTCTGTTGACAATCCCAAATTTAAATACCATCCTGAGTCTCTTTCCTGCAACTCTGCCTAGTGTATGAAATTGCCTAGACAATAAATAGCCCGATGTGGAAGTCAGTTAGGTATCTCAAACTTCACATGTTTAAAACAATATTCTTTATTTTCTCTTCCATACTTGCTTTTCCATCTCAGTAATGACAACTCAACCATTCATTTGCTGAGGGACAAAACTTCAGAGGTTTCATTCTAAGTTTGTGGCTCTTCTCCTTCTCTCATAGTCTACATCTAATCCATCAGCAAATGCTGTTGGCTCTACCTTTAAAATATGCACAAGAGGGCTTCCCTGGTGGAGCAGTGGTTAAGAGTCTGCCTGCCAATGCAGGGGACACGGGTTCGAGCCCTGGTGTGGGAGGATACTACATGCCGCGGAGCAACTGGGCCCGTGAGCCACAACTACTGAGCCTGCGCGTCTGGAGCCTGTGCTCCGCAACAAGAGAGGCCGCGATAGTGAGAGGCCCGCGCACCGCAATGAAGGGTGACCCCCGCTGGCCGCAACTAGAGAAAGCCCTCGCACAGAAACGAAGACCCAACACAGCCAAAAATAAATATAAATAAATAAATAAATTAGGAAAAAAAAAAGAAGCATTAAAAAAAAAATTGCACAAGATCTGGAGGAGCTTCAAGATGGTGGAAGAGTAAGACGCGGAGATCACCTTCCTCCCCACAAATACATCAGAAATACATCTACACGTGGAACAACTCCTACAGAACACCTACTGAACGCTGGCAGAAGACCTCAGACCTCCCAAAGGGCAAGAAACTCCCCACGTACCTGGGTAGGGCAAAAGAAAAAAGGAGAAACAGAGACAAAAAAAATAGGGATGGGACCTGCACCAGTGGGAGGGAGCTGTGAAGGAGGAAAGGTTTCCACACACTAGGAAGCCCCTTCGCCGGCGGAGACTGCAGGGGGGCGGAGGGGGGAAGCTTCGGAGCCAAGGAGGAGAGCGCAGCCACAGGGGTGCGGAGGGCAAAGCGGAGAGATCCCCGCACAGAGGATCGGTGCCGACCAGCACTCACCAGCCCCAGAGGCTTGTCTGCTCGCCGGGGCGGGCGGGGGCTGAGAGCTGAGGCTCGGGCTTCGGTCGATCACAGGGAGAGGACTGGGGTTGGCAGCGTAAACACAGCCTGAAGGGGTTAGTGCACCACAGCTAGCCAGGAGGGAGTCGGGGAAAAGGTCTGGAGCTGCCGAAGAGGCAAGAGACTTTTTCTTGCCTCTTTGTTTCCTGGTGCGCGAGGAGAGGGGATTAAGAGCACCGCTTAAAGGAGCTCCAGAGACGGCGCGAGTCGTGGCTATCAGCACGGACCCCAGAGACGGGCATGAGACGCTAAGGCTGCTGCTGCCGCCACCAAGAAGCCTGTGTGCAAGCACAGGTCACTATCCACACCTCCCCTCCCGGGAGCCTGTGCAGCCGACCACTGCCAGGGTCCCGTGATCCAGGGACAACTTCCCTGGGAGAACGCACGGCGCGCATCAGGCTGGTGCAACGTCACGCCAGCCTCTGCCGCTGCAGGCTCGCCCCGCATCCGTACCCCTCCCTCCCCCCAGCCTGAGTGAGCCAGAGCCCCCGAAGCAGCTGCTCCTTTAACCCCGCCCTGTCTGAGTGAAGAACAGATGCCCTGAGGCGACCTACATGCAGAGGCGGGTCCAAATCCAAAGCTGAACCCCGGGAGCTGTGCGAACACAGAAGAGAAAGGGAAATCTCTCCCAGCAGCCTCAGGAGCAGTGGATTAAAGCTCCACAATCAACGTGATGTACCCTGTATCTGTGGAATACCTGAATAGACAATGAATCATTCCAAATTGAGGGGGTGGGCTTTGGGAGCAACGATATATTTTTTTTCCCTTTTTCTCTTTTTGTGAGTGTGTATGTGTATGCTTCTGTGTGTGATTTTGTCTGTATAGCTTTGCTTTTACCATTTGTCCTAGGGTTCTGTCTGTCCATTTTGTTTTTTGTTTTTGTTTTTTTTATTACTTAAAAAATTTTTTTTCATAATATTTATTTTTTTAATAACTTTATTTTATTTTATTTTACTTTATTTTATCTTCTTTCTTTCTTTTTTTTCTCCCTTTTATTCTGAGTCATGTGGAGGACAGGCTCTTGGTGCTCCAGCCAGGCATCAGGGCTGTGACACTGAGGTGGGAGAGCCAAGTTCAGGACACTGGTCCACACGAGACCTCCCAGCTCCATGTAATATCAAACAGCGAAAATCTCCCAGAGATCTCCATCTCAATGCCAAGACCCAGCTCCACTCAATGACCAGCAAGCTACAGTGCTGGACACCCGATGCCAAATAACTAGCAAGACAGGAACACAACCCCATCCATTAGCACAAAGGCTGCCTAAAATCATAATAAGGTCACAGACACCCCAAAACACACCACCAGACGTGGACCTGTCCACCAGAAAGACAAGATCCAACCTCATCCATCAGAACACAGGCACTAGTCCCCTCCACCAGGAAGCCTACACAACCCACTGAACCAACCTTAGCCACTGGGGACAGACACCAAAAACAACGGAAACTACGACCCTGCAGCCTGCAAAAAGGAGACCCCAAACACAGTAAGTTAAGCAAAACGAGAAGACAGAGAAACACACAGCAGATGAAGGAGCAAGGCAAAAACCCACCAGACCTAACAAATGAAGAGGAAATAGGCAGTCTACCTGAAAAAGAATTCAGAATAATGATAGTAAAGATGATCCAAAATCTTGGAAATAGAATGGAGAAAATACAAGAAACGTTTAACAAGGACCTAGAAGAACTAAAGAGCAAAAAAAACAGTGATGAACAACACAACAAATGAAATTAAAAATTCTCTAGATGGGATCAATAGTAGAATAACTGAGGCAGAAGAACGGATAAGTGACCTGGAAGATAAAAAAGTGGAAATAACTACTGCAGAGCAGAAGAAAGAAAAAAGAATGAAAAGAATTGAGGACAGTCTCAGAGACCTCTGGGACAACATTAAATGCACCAACATTCGAATTATAGGGGTCCCAGAAGAAGAAGAGAAAAAGAAAGGGACTGAAAAAATATTTGAAGAGATTATAGTTGAAAACTTCCTTAACATGGGAAAGGAAATAGTTAAGTCCAGGAAGCACAGAGAGTCCCATACAGGATAAAGCCAAGAAGAAACACACCAAGACACATATTAATCAAACTATCAAAAATTAAATATAAAGAACAAATATTAAAAGCAGCAAGGGAAAAACAACAAATAACACATAAAGGAATCCCCATAAGGTTAACAGCTCATCTTTCAGCAGAAACTCTGCAAGCCAGAAGGGAGTGGCAGGACATATTTAAAGTGATGAAGGAGAAAAACCTACAACCAAGATTACTCTACCCAGCAAGGATCTCATTCAGATTTGACGGAGAAATTAGACAAGCAAAAGCTAAGAGAATTCAGCACCACCAAACCAGCTTTACAACAAAAGCTAAAGGAACTTCTCTAGACAGGAAACACAAGAGAAGCAAAAGACCTACAATAATAAACCCAAAACAATTAAGAAAATGGTAATAGGAACACACAAATAGATAATTACCTTATATGTAAATGGATTAAATGCTCCAACCAAAAGACATAGACTGGCTGAATGGATACAAAAACAAGACCTGTATATATGCTGTCTACAAGAGACCCACTTCAGACCTAGGGACACATACAGACTGAAAGTGAGGGGATGGAAAAAGATATTCCATGCAAATGGAAACCAAAAGAAAGCTGGAGTAGCAATTCTCATAGCAGACAAAATAGACTTTAAAACAAAGACTATTACAAGAGACAAAGAAGGACACTACATAATGATCAAGGGATCAATCCAAGAAGAAGATATAACAATTGTAAATATTTATGCACCCAACATAGGAGCACCTCAATACATAAGGCAAATACTAACAGCCATAAAAGGGGAAATCGACAGTAACACAATCATAGTAGGGGACTTTAACACCCCACTTTCACCAATGGACAGATCATCCAAAATGAAAATAAATAAAGAAACACAAGCTTTAAATGATACATTAAACAAGATGGACTTAATTGATATTTATAGGACATTCCATCCAAAACAACAGAATACACATTCTTCTCAAGTGCTCATGGAACATTCTCCAGGATAGATCATATCTTGGGTCACAAATCAAGCCTTGGTAAAGTTAAGAAAATTGAAATCGTATCAAGTATCTTTTCTGACCACAATGCTATGAGACTAGATATCAATTACAGGAAAAAATCTGTAAGAAATACAAACACATGGAGGCTAAAGAACACACTACTTAATGATCACTGAAGAAATCAAAGAGGAAATCAAAAAATACCTAGAAACAAATGACAATGAAAACACAATGACCCAAAACCTATGGGATGCAGCAAAAGCAGTTCTAAGAGGGAAGTCTATAGCAATACAATCCTACCTTAAGAAACAAGAAACATCTCAAATAAACAACCTAACCTTACACCTAAAGCAATTAGAGAAAGAAGAACAAAAAAACCCCAAAGTTGGAAGAAGGAAAGAAATCATAAAGATCAGGTCAGAAATAAATGAAAAAGAAATGAAGGAAACGATAGCAAAGATCAATAAAACTAAGAGCTGGTTCTTTGAGAAGATAAACAAAATTGATAAACCATTAGCCAGACTTATCAAGAAAAAAAGGGAGAAGACTGAAATCAATAGAATTAGAAATGAAAAAGGAGAAGTAACAACTGACACTGCAGAAATACAAAGGATCATGAGAGATTACTACCACCAACTATATGCCAATAAAAAGGAAAACCTGGAAGAGATGGACAAATTCTTGAAAATGCACAACCTTCCGAGACTGAACCAAGAAGAAACAGAAAATATGAACAGACCAATCACAAGCACTGAAATTGAAACTGTAATTAGAAATCTTCCAAGAAGGAAAAGCCCAGGGCCAGATGGCTTCACAGGCAAATTCTATCAAACATTTAGAGAAGAGCTAACACCTATCCTTCTCAAACTCTTCCAAAATATAGCAGAGGGAGGAACACTCCCAAACTCATTCTACGAGGCCACAATCACTCTGATACCAAAACCAAAGATGTCACAAAGAAAGAAAACTACAGGCCAATATCACTGATGAACATAGAAGCAAAAACCCTCAACAAAATACTAGCAAACAGAATCCAACAGCACATTAAAAGGATCATACACTATGATCAAGTGGGGTTTATCCCAGGAATGCAAGGATTCTTCAATATACGCAAATCAATCAACGTGATACACCATATTAACAAACTGAAGGAGAAAAACCATATGGTCATCTCAATAGATGCAGAGAAAGCTTTCGACAAAATTCAACACCTATTTATGATAAAAACCCACCAGAAAGTAGGCATAGAGGGAACTTTCCTCAACATAATAAAGGCCATATATGATAAATCCACAGCCAACATCGTCCTCAATGGAGAAAAACTGAAACCATTTACAATAAGATCAGGAACAAGACAAGATTGCCCACTCTCACCACTATTATTCAACATAGTTTTGGAAGTTTTAGCCACAGCCATCAGAGAAGAAAAAGAAATAAAAGGAATCCAAATTGGAAAAGAAGAAGTAAAGCTGTCACTGTTTGCAGATGACATGATACTATTCGTACAGAATCCTAAAGATGCTACCAGAAAACTATTAGAGCTAATCAAGGAATTTGGTAAAGTAGCAGGATACAAAATTAATGCACAGAAATCTCTTGCATTCCTATACACTAATGATGAAAAATCTGAAAGTGAAATTAAGAAAACACTCCCATTTAGCATTGCAACAAAAAGAATAAAGTATCTAGGAATAAACCTACCTAAGGAGACAAAAGACCTGTATGCAGAAAATAATAAGACACTGATGAAAGAAATTAAAGATGATACAAACAGAAGGAGAGACATACCATGTTCTTGGATTGGAAGAATCAACACTGTGAAAATGACTCTACTACCAAAAGCAATCTACAGATTCATTGCAATCCCTATCAAACTACCACTGGTATTTTTCACAGAACTAGAACAAAAAATTTCACAATTTGTACGGAAACACAAAAGCCCCTGAATAGCCAAAGCAATCTTGAGAAAGAAAAACGGAGCTGGAGGAATCAGGCTCCCTGACTTCAGACTATACTACAAAGCTACAGTAATCAAGACCATATTGGTACTGGCACAAAAACAGAAATATAGATCAGTGGAACAGGATAGAAAGCCCAGAGATAAACCCACGCACATATGGTCACCTTATCTTTGATAAAGGAGGCAAGAATATACAGTGGAGAAAAGACAGCCTCTTCAATACGTGGTGCTGGGAAAACTGGACAGCTACATGTAAAAGAATGAAATTAGAACACTCCCTAACACCATATACAAAAATAAACTCAAAATGGATTAAAGACCGAAATGTAAGGCCAGACACTATCAAACTCTTAGAGGAAAACATAGGCAGAACACTCTATGACATAAATCACAGCAAGATCCTTTTTGACCCACCTTCTAGAGAAATGGAAATAAAAACAAAAATAAACAAATGGGACCTAATGAAACTTAAAAGCTTTTGCACAGCAAAGGAAACCATAAACAAGACCAAAAGACAACCCTCAGAATGGGGGAAAATATTTGCAAATGAAGCAACTGACAAAGGATTAATCTCCAAAATGTACAAGCAGCTCATGCAGCTCAATGTCAAAAAAACAAACAACCCAGTCCAAAAATGGGCAGAAGACCTAAATAGACATTTCTCCAAAGAAGATATACAGATTGCCAACAAACACATGAAAGAATGCTCAACATCATTAACCATTAGAGAAATGCAAATCAAAACTACAATGAGTTGTCATCTCACACCGGTCAGAATGGCCATCATCAAAAAATCTACAAACAATAAATGTTGGAGAGGGTGTATAAAAAAGGGAAACCTCTTGCACTGTTGGTGGGAATGTAAGTTGATACAGCCACTATGGAGAACAGTATGGAGGTTCCTTAAAAAACTAAAAATAGTACTACCATACGACCCAGCCATCCCACTACTGGGCATATACCCTGAGAAAACCATAATTCAAAAAGAGTCATGTACCAAAATGTTCACTGCCGCTCTATTTACAATAGCCAGGACATGGAAGCAACCTAAGTGTCCATCAACAGATGAATGGATAAAGAAGATGTGGTACATATATACAATGGAATATCACTCAACCATAAAAAGGAATGAAACTGAGTTATTTGTAATGAGGTGGATGGACCTAGAGACTGTCATTCAGCGTGAAGTAAGTCAGAAAAAGAAAAATAAATACCGTATGCTAACACATATATATGGAATCTAAAAAAAAAAAAAAGGTCATGAAGAACCTAGGGGCAAGATGGGAATAAAGATGCAGACCTACCAGAGAACGGACTTGAGGATACGGGGAGGGGGAAGGGTAAACTGGGACAAAGTGAGAGAGTGGCATGGACATATATACACTACCAAACGTAAAATAGATAGCTAGTGGGAAGCAGCCGCATAGCACAGGGCTATCAGCTCGGTGCTTTGTGACCACCTAGTGGGGTGGGATAGGGAGGGTGGGAGGGAAGGAGATGCAAGAGGGAAGAGATATGGGGACATATGTATATGTATAACTGATTCACTTTGTTATAAAGCAGAAACTAACACACCATTGTTAAGCAATTATACTCCAATAAAGATGTTGAAAAAAAAAAAACATGCACAAGATCTGACCACTTTTCACCTCCTCTAGAGCAACCACTTTAGCTCAAGCCATTATTATAAACTTGCTTGGATACAAGCAACAGCTTTCTAACTTGAATCCCTCCCTTTGCCACCTAAGTCCTCTCCCCCTTCTCCCCACATTTCTCACACAGCAACCAAAGTGATCCCTTTAAAATGTAAATCAATAATAATGTTGATTCTCTGCTCTCAACTTCAACACGACTTCCCATCACAATTAAAATAAAATTTAAATCTGTTGTCTTGGCCAACAAGGCCCTCTATGATTGTGCCTCTGGCTACTTCACTATTTCCTCTCATTCTCATTATTTCTCACTGTTCAGCAGCCTCCCTGCTCACCCTCCAAGTCAAGCTTGTGCTTTGGGCCTTTACACTTACTGTTCCCTCTGTCTGGAATGCTCTTCCCTCAGTTATCTGCAAGGCTCCCCCATTCAGATCTGGGCCCCAGTTACCCTTTCAAAGAAGCCTTCTCTGACCATTTCTCTAAAACTATAGTATCTATATCCACTTGCTATCCTTTCCTTGACTCTGCTTTATTTGTCTTCATAGCACTTAACCTCCAACATTAAATTGTATATTTTTTAATGTTTATCTGTTTATTTTCTTTCTTCCCACCAAAATATAAGCTTTTCGTTTACACTGAATGTCAGTGCCCAGGCACTTTGTTTTGTTTACTGCTGTAGCCTCAGTGCCTTGAAAAGTGGCTCAATAAGTAGTTGTTGAATAAATGAATTAGTTCATGGCTCTCTAGTTGTTTCCCCAATTCATTTGTTTTCACATATGCATGCATAGCTGCCTTAGTGCTACTTCAGATTTTAGATCATGATTATCTGTTATATGAGGCATAAGTGAAAATATTGATAGATCAAAGTTTTTTTCAGGGACTAAAACACCAAATAATTAAAGAAGATCAAAACAGACAAAAGGGGGCTTCCCTGGTGGCGCAGTGGTTGAGAATCTGCCTGCTAATGCAGGGGACACGGGTTCGGGCCCTGGTCTGGGAGGATCCCACATGCCGCGGAGCGGCTGGGCCCGTGAGCCACAGTTGCTGAGCCTGCGCATCTGGAGCCTGTGCCCCGCGACGGGAGGGGCCGCGATAGAGAAAGGCCTGCGCACCGCGATGAAGAGCGGTCCCCGCACCGCGATGAAGAGTGGCCCCCGCTTGCCGCAACTGGAGAAAGCCCTCGCACGAACCGAAGACCCAACACAGCCAAAAATAAATAAATAAATAAATAAAATCAAGTAAAACTTTAAAAAAAAAAAAAAAAAACAGACAAAAGGAATACAAAGGGATTTTAGTTTCCAAGCTAGCTTGCTTTAAAAATATAGACTTTTATCATTGGGTATAAAGTCCGTATTTTTATGAAAACATTTATTAGTGAAACCGATGTCATGATTATGTGCAGTGACAAAGAAATGTTAGAGAAGCCTGAGAAATCGGGATCCTTTCTCTTTCTTTTCTAACTATGAAAATGCCTATAAAACCATATTCTCTTAAAGGACCTTTCCACTAGAAATAACCATAAAATAAAAATGAAAATCAAAATAACACTTTGCTGTGGACAGAACTAACAGATTTGGGGCCCATGAGCTTAATCTCAAAAAATGAGAGGGAACTCATCATTGCAATATACTACATTAATAGGGGAAAATTTTGCACCTGAAACTTTATAATGTAGCAAACGATTCTTGGCACACGGTTTAGTGGAAATTTATTCATTTATTCAACAAAATATTTATTAAGCATCTCCTAGATGCATCTGATATTCACTGGAAAGACAACAGTGAAAGACAGACCTGGTGTTATCTGATCTGTAAACATTCTGAAGATGAAAATTCCCACCTAAATGGGCTGGGTGGGGTGGCTTATAGAAACTATAGCACAGATGAGCATCAGAGTTGGAGATTAAAACTTAATATTTAGACTACAAATTAGGATTCTAATTTGAGTCAATGCATTAACTGCAAGTCCCTCAAAAAAGGGTCCTGAGAGGAAGAGTTATCTGATGAAGAAGAGGATGCATTCTTCTCCCATAGCTCAACCATTTGGGGTTATGGGAACATGCCCTTCCTCCCCGAAGAGTACCAACTCAGGTCAAAGGTAAAAGTCTTTTTTAACTGACATGGAATTGGAAGACCCTTGTAACTTATGGTGGGGTGTTCCTTTGCTTCCTGGGAACTAAGTCTACCCCATGTGGATATTACCCCTTTTAACAACCAGTGTGTTCCATCGAGGGTTAAGGCTAAGAAGCCTCAGGCTTTGCCCCAAAGGCACTGCAGGGAGAAATCCATAATACCGAGTCACCACGACCTGAAGCTTCTTCTATCTCACTGGCTGTCACTGAGACAGAAGAAGCTTCTATCTTTACTCAGTGAAGAGGTGATCAATAATGAAGTTGCAGAGGAAGTGGCTAGCATGACAATCTGAGTCTTGCTGTCTAGGTCCTCCCACAACTTCATTATTGATCACCTCTTCCCTCCTTTTTTTTTTTTTTTTTTTTTAATTTTATTTATTTATTTATTTATTTATTTATTTATTTATTTATTTATTTATTTTATTTTTGGCTGTGCTGGGTCTTTGGTTCGTGCGAGGGCTTTCTCCAGTTGCGGCAAGTGGGGGCCACTCTTCATCGCGGTGCGGGGACCGCTCTTCATCGCGGTGCGCGGGCCTTTCACTATCGCGGCCCCTCCCGTCGCGGGGCACAGGCTCCAGAAGCGCAGGCTCAGCAGCCGTGGCTCACGGGCCCAGCCGCTCCGCGGCATGTGGGATCCTCCCAGACCAGGGCTCGAACCCGTGTCTCCTGCATTAGCAGGCAGATTCTCAACCACTGCGCCACCAGGGAAGCCCATTCCCTCCTTTTTAAAAAAAAAAAAAAAAAAAAAAATAGTGGCAGTGCGTATCTGGTGGTATTTGGGGAGGGACTCTTATGGAGAAGTTCAAACTGTCAGATTCACTAACATATTATTTGGAATGTTAAGTTGTTTGCATTGTTTGAAAGGTTGCCTATACATGTTAATGGATTATTCTGAAAACATATCACAGTCACTTTTTGATGTCCTGATAGCAAAATTGAGTTAGAGGCTTGATTACGCTATTTGATCTTAGCTTCTATCTGTCTTGCCTCATAACTATAATAATCCCACCTGGCCCTGAGCCATGTCCTTTTGTCAATTAGCTTATACAATAATAAGGGCTATCATTCATTGAGTGCCAGGCACTGTTCTAAGCATTCTACATTATCCACTCACTTAATACTCCAAACAATCTATGAAGTAGGGACTGTTATTACTACCATTTTAGAGGTAGAAAAATGGAAGCCAACAGTTTAGGTAAGGTACCCAAGATGACAAAGCTAATAAGGGGCAGCACTTGGATGCAAACTCAGGCAGTCTAGCTCCCAAGTTAGCTTCCTTAATCTCTACCTATATGACCTTAATTTTATCAAGATTGTCATTGTCATTGTTACCAAAACCATATATACTAGAATAGTGGCATTGTTACCAAAACCATATACACTAGAATAGTGGCATTGTTACCAAAACCATATATACTAGAATAGTGGCAGATATACAGTACAAAGAGAACTGTTTGAACTTCCTTGTCCCTAGGGCTTTTTACTTGTTCTTAAAGTAATAAATATCACTGAAAGGACTGAGAGCTTAATTGTGCCTTTTGCAGTTTTAGGAGCTATGCATGATTAGAGAAACAGACTGATCTGTCACTTTAGAATCTTATTATCCAAGAGAATCACATAAGCAAAGCATAAATAAATGTTTTAACAGTAAGGGTTAGCTTTGCTTTAATAAAACCTCATTAAAAAAATCTCAGACTACTAAACTAGGAAGTGTCAACTTAAGGAATGATTATTCACTAAATCACAATCTCTGGGTAGTAGGACTTGGGAATATATATTTTTTAAAAAGCCATACTTTTCCCCATTCTTCCTCTCCCTCCCCAACTAATGCACGTGCACACACAGACACACAGACACCAGGTGATCTTGATTCAGTCACCCCCTTGAGCAGCATTTAGAATCTCAACCATAAATCATTAAAGTCATAAGTAAGTCTAAATCATGTGCATTTTAAGCATATTAGGCAAAGATTTGGCCTTACACAAAGAGTGAAGAGAAGCTGCCATAGTCTTGTGTTCAAAGTAATAAAATGTGAGAGGTACTGAGAGAGAATGTTAGGAGTCCAGCCCCTATGCCCCTTTAACACTCTACCTGACAATGACTCCAGAGGCCCAGAGATTTTTAACTTCCTATACAATGCCAGTGGGAATAATTCATGCTTAACATGATGGAAGGTTTTCAGTAACCATGAAAGAAACATATTTTGCTTCCAGTCTTTACATGGTGAAGAAATATAAAAAGTTCCAGAATTGAGTTGGTAATACTTTCAAAATGTGACAGATTATACATATGTATGGAAAAGAAGTCAATTTGTTTGAGACTATTCTCAGGAGGAAGCAAGTCTAATCAGTTACTAGAGGGAGATACTTTATAAAATAAAGATAATAATACCACAGAGATTACTGAGAAAATTAAAGAAAAATATATGTAAAGTGCCTTGCACTTAGTAGATGCTCAGTAAATAATAACATTATTTTGAGTGGGTTGAGGGTAGATCTGTGGAATCAGTACCTGAGATCTCAAAATATAAAGAAATTCAAAAAGTTTCCTCCAAAGTTTACCAATGAGAAAGTAAGTAAGCTTTACTAACATTTTAAAAACTGGGTAGACCCCAGCCCCTTACTTTGCCTGTATGTCAGATGGTGACTCATCACAGATGGTACACAAGGAATTCCTCATCTTGGAGGGGCTGATGATGAGGACTCACCCACTGGACTGTTTTCAGCTTATTGTATTGCAGTTTATTTATACCTGGTTAAGTAGATTTACAGGTTATATTATCACAAATCATAGATACGTTAATTCATAATGAGAGGGAGAAAGACTGCAAAAAATCTCAAGGCAAAGTACTTTAAAGAATAGTCAAATGTAAAGAGTTTGGAAGTCTTTCTATAAAAGAAAGACAAGTGCTAGCTTTGTGCTTTGGCAGTATCATAGCCAATAAATTTTATCCGAGGTGCGATTATTGCTCATTGAAACAGACAAGCGCTCCAAATTTGCCAACCTTTTCTGTGATGACAAGTAGCTGACAATAGTATGTTATCCAACAGGTATTCTGAAAATATTTTTCAGATAATGAGGCTGGAAGTGTTTTCATCATTGTGATTTTCATACTAAAAAGAAAGTATCCCATATAAAAAACACTCACACAAATGGGAAACTTTCCACCTGTTTAAAAATCTCCCAAATGAAGAATCTGAATGAGTTTTTACATCGTTTGTTAAAACATGTCTTCTGATTACCTTGCAGAAACACACAACTGTCACTGAAGAAAGTGGAAATTTGCCAGCTGAATTTTATCAAATGATTTTTCGTAATTGGTGGATGGGCTGAAATACGAGCAGCATGGATTAGCAATCACAGCCTCTATCTTTTATTTGGCTCTACATATCTTTGAGACAATTTTTCAATTACTACAGTCAGAACTAAGTACTGAAATAAACTGTACTAGCCATATCTTCAAAAGAAAGTGCTAAGCCGAGTTTAAAAATTAATTAAACATACTCAATTACAATTTTAACACAAACAAAAAGGTTCTTGTGCCAACAATGCAGTTTAAAAAATTATTTTAAAATATTCATTTAATCTTTGTTTTGTTCTTCTTAAATTTCTATCCTAAAGAAATATGTATAACATAGTATGCGTAGCACATGCATATAATTTATTAAACAAATAAATAAATGTGTATCAGAGTGCCTGCTCAAAAGTTTTTACTGAGGAGCAAAAAAAAAAATTTTAAGACAACAGATTCAGAACGAATTAATCAATGGGATAGTGAAAATCTTCTTTTGTTCTATACAAACACATCCGAAAAAGAAAGAAGTAATTCCACTTATCTATGAATTTGCTGAGCTTAAACATTTTTGGTTTCTGCCCTCTGAGGCAAGCTGGTTTAATAAGCAGGGCAGGTGATTCTATATCATCAAAGGATGGTGGCAAGCAGATGGGGGTGGCACAGAGGGGAGGTCTGGAGTCAAATCCCAGCTTCACCACACTTAGTAGTATGGATGGGGAACATCTCTCAAGCTCTCCAAGCCAATCATCTCATCTGCAAAATGGACATAATCAATTCTAAATATTTTGCAGGGTTTTATCAATATTATATGTTGTGAAGAGAATATCGTATCGAATCACATGAAATTGCCAGTATTTGGTGTTTGTTGACATACAATACAACACTGTGGTTCAACTAATATAAACAGTATCAGATACGTTATGGAGGTGATGTTATTCTTCCTTGCTGACAGGACTGAATAAGCACATCCCTAGGACTGATCATTTTCTGGAGGTTATCACTTTCTTTTTTCTGCCCAACACTCAAATCTGTTCATTTTCTGCATTTTGAGCTGGGTTGCTCTGCCCACTTGCCTTAGTTTGATCAACTCCTCCAAGACTTGGCTCAGCTTTTGGGCCTCATTATGGAGAGACATGAAATCCATGCCACAGGGTTAGTCCTCATCAAAGGGATAACTCGCATGCCTGATTCTGTGGCAACCAAAGTTTCACTGGTTGAATTTTAAGGACAAGTCACCATTTTCATTTATCCTCCATTGAAGCTTGAAAGTACCGTATAAAAAGGGGCAGTTTTTTGACACAGTTGTAGAGCAGGCTTTAAATACTTGGTGATTTTAATCATACTCTGTCTCGAAGTCTGAACACACAGAGGCCTTGGGGCTAGTATTTATCTTCCGAGGGCTCCATTCTCTTGGTGCCTGATTTTTACTTATTAAATGAAATTCATTTCCGATGGATCTGAACCTTTTGGCTGGCTTCTTTTCAAAAGAAGAACTATAATGTTCAGCAGAGGAAACTGAAGTTTTAAATGTTGATAATTGGAAATTATAAAATTTCTGTCTCAATTAATTCTGCTCTGAGTAAAAAAGTCAAATCGCATTAACAGAGAGGGCAGAGGGCAGGTTACAGGGCAGCAGAGACGACAGGAATGCAGCAGGGAAAGGCTGCCCCAGTACTGCAACAGCCCTGTGTGAAGGATGGAATTGTGTAGACTGAGGGAGGACACGCCAGGCTCAGGCTAGGAAACCTGGGTGCTGTGGTCCTGCTGCTCCCACTGATGGGCTGTGCAACTTACAGCAAGCCACTTCTTACTCTCTCTGGGTTTCAGTTTGCTCATGTATCAAATGATGGGCTTGAAATAGATGACCTCTAAATTGCCCTCCAGTTTTGGTATTCTATCATTTGATAAAGAAATAACTTGTATTCATGAATATCAATTATATAGATATATATAATAATGTGTATATTACATAAGTGTGTGTAGGTGTGTTCACACATGTGTGCAAAAATGATCTCCAAAAACTTAACAGGAGAATAATGATACTTAGCTTACAGCAGGCCATCAAATGGGAAAAGAAAAGATTCAGAAACAAGAGCACTGCATTTCGAATCTTCACTTTATCAGTGAAAAGATGCATTGTCGATGTCATTTAATTCACGACATTAGCTTCTCCATTAGAATCTGAGCAGTTCAGTATTTGACTTTATATGCTCTTAGAGAAGTGATGCAGCATAACTACTATCCTCACTTAGGTTTTGGAACATTTGATCCTATTTAGATTTAAGGGTAACTGAACAACAGATGCTCTTCTCTTTCTCTCAATCCCCTTCCATTTTTTTTTAATAACGGTAAGAGATGTCTATTATGGAATCAAAGAAATATAAAGAATAAAAGTAACTTGTAATCCCACCACTTTAATAAAAATGTTCATTCAAATTTATTTAGATTTTATTGTTCAGGATTAGTATTAGATGCTTTTGTAAAATATACATGTTATTTATTTATTATTTCTAAATTAACTGAGATTCCCCCACCCTCACCCTAAAAAATTTAAGCAAGAAAAAATGTCAGATTGCTCTTTTAGAAAGATGGCTTTGGTTACAGTGTGGAGAAAAGCTGGGGAGCCATGGCAATATGGGTACTATCTGCCCATGTATTTCTGGGTCTCCTCCTTCTGAGCACATGGTAGAATTGTGCTTCCCTGGCTCCTTGAAATGAGGTGTGACTATGTGGCTTATCTTGACCAGTGGTCACTTCTGTATGGAAGTATTTAAGAGCCACTGTGCAAGTCACAATTTCTCCTTCCCCTCTCCCATGGCAACCAGCAATATTCTAAATGATAGGTATCCCATCAAGCTGTCTCTGAGGGGGAGTGACATAAGGCTGAACTCCCCACCAACATTCCCTCAGATGGACATGTAGCAAGAGGAAGGAACAAATCTTTATTGCTTTAAACCCCTAAGATTTTGGAGTTGCTTGCATTTTTTCCTGCAGTATAACCTTACTATCCTTATGACACATGGGACATGCTTAGAGATAGGGAGAGGGTTGGATATGGTCTAGGAAAGAGATAATAGGGGCTGAACTAGTATAGCTGCACTAGGGTTGAAAAAGATGCATTTGGGAGATACTTAAGAGGAAAATTAGGATTTGATAACCAATAAGAAATAAGGGGGCTTCCCTGGTGGCGCAGTGGTTGAGAATCTGCCTGCCAATGCAGGGGACACGGGTTTGAGCCCTGGTCTGGGAAGATCCCACATGCCATGGAGCAACTGAGCCCGTGAGCCACAACTACTGAGCCTGCGCGTCTGGAGCCTCTGCTCTGCAACAAGAGAGGCTGCGATAGTGAGAGGCCCGCGCACCGCGATGAAGAGTGGCCCCCACTCGCCGCAACTGGAGAAAGCCCTCACACAGAAACGAAGACCCAACACAGCCAAAAATAAAAATAATAAATAAATAATAAATAAAAAAATTAAAAAAAAAAAAAGAAAGAAAGAAGGGTTGGGGGGAGATAGAGTTAAAGGAGATTCCTAGGGCTTGATTGGGGTGACTGGGTGGTTCATTGTACCATTTAATGGCACGTGACCACTGGAGGAGGATAAAACGTGGTTGGTGGAGGGAGAAGGAGCACGGAGATGAGGAGTTCAGGTTTCGACCTATTGGACTTGAGCTATCTGGGACATCCAAATGGAGATGTTTAGTGGGCTGCTGTATTACAGCTCAAAATGGCATGAAGTAGGAAGAGTGATATGTTTTCTCCAGTCTACTTTCTCCAGTCATGTTTAGGGAGGAAATAATACAGCAGATACTGGAACCTACTTTTTTTTCCTTGTAGAAACTATTTTTGTTGAAATGTTCTTTGGAACAAATTCTGTTCTTGACAGGACTGTGGTTTATTTTGCCTTCCTCCCTATGGAGGCAGAGGACCACATGCTAAGAATCTTGAAGTCATTTGAGAGCTTTCTTGTTTCATTATATTCTACATGTGCCTAAGCCAGCTTTTACTTGGTGTGCTAGTTTCCTGTGGCTGACATAACAAAGTACCACAAACGAGGTGGCTTAAAACATAAAGATGTGTTGTTTCAAAGGTCTGGAGGCCACAAGTCTGAAATCAAAGTGTCAGTAGGGTCATGCTCTCTCTAAGGTTCCTTGCCTTTCTCTTAGCTTCTGGTGTTGCCAGAAATCCGTGGCATTCCTTGGCCTGTAGCTGCATAACTCCAACCTCTGCCTCCATTGTCACATGGCATTCTCTCTGTGTCTCTGTGTTTTCACATGGCTGTCTTCCTATAAGGACACCAGTCAGATTGGGTTAAGGGCTCACCCTACTCCACTATGACCTCATCTTAACTGATTCCATCTGCAATGGCCGTATTTTCAAATAAAGTCACATTCTGAGGCACTGACAGTTAGGACGTCAGGGTATTTTGATGCGGAACAAATCAACCCATAACACTTGGTAAAACTGTGATAACCCCCAAATTTCAGTGCCTTTAACAGCAAAGTTTTTGGTGTTTGTTCATATTTCACATTGGGCGCAGTTTGGCTCCAACGCGGAGACTCTGCTCCATGCATCTTGCCCTTTCCAGGATCCAGGCTGAGGGAGCAGCCCTTCTCTTTCTCATGAGGCAAAGGAAAGCTTCCAGTTGCTGAACTACGCAATAGCTTATAAAGCTTCTGTCACTTCTAGTCACCCTTCACTGGTAGGACAGGTCATGTGGCTAAGTCTGTAGGAATTAGAAGAATTTGTATTGACTACCCACCACACATTTGGTGGTTAATAAATGGGAGGAACCATTCCAACAAGCAGGCCTTTGACAAAGGGTTGCCCTATCTCTTCACTCCGGTAGTTTTTCTGGAACATGAATTAGGTCTTCTATTTCTCTTGCATTACTCTCAGTGCTCTATATCAAATGCCTGGCACATGTTAATACTCAATAAAGTTTTCCTGAATGAATGAATAAATATACAGTTCATATTCACTTTGCTTTTAGCATCCTGATGAAAAAGATTTCAGTTATTAAAGCCCCAAAGGACATAGTTAAAGATGAAAACCTCATTTGAGAAAATCAGTTGCTGAACAAAAATCATAACCCCAAAAGCACCTATTACTGTTCTGAGTTCTCTATTATTAATATGAAAACTGGTGCCTGAAATAAATGGTCTTAAAATTAGTTTTAAGAACGTCTTTTAACCCAGAGCTTATTCATGGAGGAAATTTTATTGTTCCCATGGATAGCATCTCATCCCCTTACTTTGTCCTCACACCCGTATCTTTCTTCGACCTCACATTTCATTTTCTAATAAATTCATACTTAAGTTATCTTTTGCTAAAGGCCTTTTTTTTTTTACATTTTAAAAAAATTTTTTATTTATTTATTTATTTATTTATTTATGGCTGTGTTGGGTCTTCGTTTCTGTGCGAGGGCTTTCTCTAGTTGCAGCAAGCGGGGGCACCGCGAGCCTCTCACTATCGCGGCCTCTCTTGTTGCGGAGCACAGGCTCAGCAATTGTGGCTCACGGGCCCAGTTGCTCCGCGGCATGTGGGATCCTCCCAGACCAGGACTCGAACCCGTGTCCCCTGCATTGGCAGGCAGATTCTCAACCACTGCGCCACCAGGGAAGCCCCAAGGCCCTTCTTTATTACCTCTCTGCTTCCAGGTTACTCACACTAGACATTTAAAAATATTTCCCTGCAGTCTTGTAATAAGCGATTCTTACATTTATTCATATTTATTTATGTTTTAATTCTTGACGCTTTAATATTTTAAGTAGTTCAAAATTAAAAATATCAACAATTTAAAGGCACCTAGATTATCTAAAGAGACATATTAGAAACAATATTCTGAAAGCTAAATTTATCAAACTCTATTCATTCACAAATGTTTTCAACCATATGAGCATAAGAAAACAATTATTTTTTTGGTCTCTCTTCAAATCCCTGCAAGGTAGCACAGATACTTCCCTAAAAGTCTGTTGAGTAATGGTTATCAGATTGTCCATCCTCATGGTTGTGAAGTTGAAAAGGAAATGGAAAAAATATCCTCACTGTGAGCCTGCTTCATCTCCTTGTACTGTATGTAGTTAGCCAACCTATAAAGATTACGGTGTGTCTCTTTACAGAGGTACCACACTAAATTCAGGTTCCCTCCCCCCACAGAAGCAGGGTTGGGAAGAGGCCAGTCCCTGCATCAGGACCCCCAAATCTGCAGGGAATGCTCAAAACCCTGGTCTATGAAACAATTCTTGGCCCTGCAGCCCTGTCTGCTCCCAACTGCCACTGACATGCAAATCCAAACAGGCCCTTTATCTCCCTTTCAAAAGTTTTCTTTTCATATTTTCTCTTAATCATGTAGAAATTGTCCTTTTCAGGAGTGTGAAAGTCACTGAAGAAATCACGAAAGCTGGCAATCACATTGAGGCCAGTGCCTTCGTGTCCTGGCGTCTCACAAGCAAGGACAGTTTTACTAGTTAGAACTCTGCTGTGTCCTCCCAAAACCAAGCTAAACTGAAGCTAACGCTAAAAGCCTTCAATACTTTTTGAAAAATCCATCAAAGGTTTTGCTGAATGATATTTATAAGGGCCTTACTGTTCTCTTTCAAAAACTGAAATGCCCTTCTCTGACAGCTGAAAAAAATTGCTTGTGCTTTTCATCTTTCCCTCTCAGAGTGTAAACATTGTTTTGAGTGAAAGGAGCTGAAGGAGCGCTTACTTTCCCTTGAAATTTTATTTTTAAATAAGAGAGGGAGAAAATCCTTTTTCTGACTAATACTAATAATACAGGTCAAAGTGTCAGGCGATATACAATTAAATGGAAAACAAAAAAGGTTCCCCCTCTTTTTCCCACAGTACAATGGCACTGGAATATAAATTACCGATGAAGATGAAATAATACTTCAAAGCTTGTAGGGCAGGGCAGGGCAGTGTTTACAAAGTATTTTCTATGGCACGATAAGACACTGAAGATGACGGTAACCCATGGACTTGAGGGTGTTGCTGAATAGTCTAAAACTAGCATGAGGTAGGATTTTAGGTCCCTATAGCCTGTGACCCCGTGATATGCTTTGTTTCGCAAGGGCAGCTGCAGTTATCAACAGATGTTTCAGCAATAAATAATTGGTATCATCTCGGAAAAGACCCATCTACCTGGGGAGAGGGCATAATACCAAAAACACTGCCCAGCTATTACAGCCACATTAATCTCCCATCTCTCCAGGTTTCTTGGGGAGCATGCTGCAGGTGTTTTTTCTGAGAGAGAGCAGACAAACTCTCTCAAGTCAGCAAGCTTTGTGTGGAGTGTAAAGGAGGTTGGCCCCTGCCATAAATTTCTGTCTGTGGCCACACACCAAAGGAGAAAAGATTGGGGGGATGGGGACGTAGGAGAGGGAGGAAACAGGGGAGGCCGTGGAGAACAGAAAGGAGACCACAAAACACATACGATTTTTCTTGATTAAGTTAAGCCTAAGAGAGGAACATTAGAAATGACCCTTAATTTTACTAACTCAGACGCTCAGCACAATTCTATGCTTAACTTTGCCCTGTTATTTGTGGAATTAACTTAAAGACAGCATTTACACTCCAAGTGTAATGCTAAGTTTTAAAATGGAAGGGAAACTTTTTATGGGAAGGATTCATTTCAAGGTAAAAAAAAAAATCACGGAAATTTAGATTTATTAAAAAAACGGTAAGAAGAGATAACTGAAAAGACAAACTCAGCAGCCTTTAACTATTTTTTATGTAAGAACAGAATCTCACAATTATATTTTAACATGGTCGTCCAGCTTCAGTAAAGTGTAATATTGAAACCAGTGGATAACGGGACAAAAACAAATCATGGATGATGGAATTTCCTTGAGGTACTTTTGACAAGCTAAGATATTGAAAGTAGCCCGAGTTCACAGGGTGCTATACTTCTCCGTATTTACAAAACAGAGTGGTTTAGCAATTGTGCACTTGGGGTCTGACACAATAAGAAAGCATCCTGAGAGACTTTAGGAGGTGTGGTTGCTTAATTTATAGCTTGCTGGGTAAGCGAAAGAAAATGATGCTCAGAGTTCAAAAAGCTCCCAGGTTAAACACATTACGGGCTAAAGCAGCCTAATGGACTGATTCTTAGAGCTGCGCCTGAGTGATCTTGTGAGCCGGGCACAAACTTCTTAAATTCTCTATGCCTTTACTTCCCCCCAATTGTGACATCCGTGCAATATACAAAGGGAAAGTAGAAGGAATAATGAATGGACTCCTGAAATAGTCTAACAACTATGAGCTGTTTGTCTCTCAATTCACATTAACCCCAAATGCAGTGAGACTTGGAAGTTTTTAAAACACCATTTTCAGTTTTTCAGCCAACGTCACCACCAGCTTTGAATACAGCGAGGGGGATCTGGTAAGCGTGCATGGAATGAAGGGAATAAAAAACCCTGGTTATAGTGATGTGCTGCATCTCAGTTTCTCAGCCTATGCTGGAAATTCAGAGGAACTTTCTAAGCCCCAAAGGTCAAAGCAGGGGTCACTCTCTCTGTGAAGCTATCCTGCTCTTACCTTCTGGGGAAGCTGTAGAAAGTTCTTATATGCCACCGGCCGAATCACACAGGGCTTTCCAAGCCCTTCTCCACGCACATTCCTGTTCAGGCTCTCTGCCTTTAATTTATAGCTTGCTGGGTAATCTAAAGAAAATGATGCTCAGAGTTCAAAGAGCTCCCAGGTTAAACACATTACGGGCTAAAGCAGCCTAATGGACTGATTCTTAGAGCTGCCCAATCAATCGCCACCCTATTTTTTGCAACAGTCATTCTTAAACTCTAACATGCAACAGAATCATCTGAAGGGCTTGTCTAATGTTGACTGCTAAACGCTCACACCCAGAGTTTTTGATTTGATAAGACTAGTGCAGGGCCCAGGAATCTGACTCAGTTTCTGCGTGATGCTAGTGCTGTTGTTGGGAGGTCTAACTTTAAGCACCATTGCTTTAGAGCTGCACTATCCAATTAAACAGTAGCCCTAGCCACATGTGGCTATTTACATAGAAGTTCATTTTAAAAATTAAATAAAACTAAAAATTCAGTTCTTCAGTCATTCTAGCCACATTTCAGGTGCTCAAGAGCCACATGTGGCCAGGGGCTAAATGTATTGGGCAACAGAGATATAGAACATTTCCAACATTGCAGAAAGTTCTACTCTACAGCTTGCATTAGAGTAAACAAGTTTCAGGACTTCTACCTGTGCTCTCAAGTTCATTCCTTGAGGCTTCCAGAGGGAGAACTGGAGCAGGACGGATGAAGGGGCTAAGTCACAGCTCCACCACTCACTGGTCTGTTCCCCTAGGCAAGTTAATCTCCCTGCACCTTAATTTCCTAATCTGCAAAATGGGCTTGATAATGGTAATAATCGCTGGAGGGCTACCTTGAGAATTAAATGAGATGATGCATGTGTAAGCATTTTGTAAACCCTACAGTGATATACACACTACAGTTTTTGTTCCATTCCACTTCTCCACTAACAACAAGCACACTTATTTAAAACCCCTGGTTCACCACTGAATTCGTTCCAAGTATTCACTTTCCTTTGCCTACGGTCCTCAGTCCGCTTCACCTCGGGTGTTTGTTTTTTGGAGGGCTGGAAAGTTTTGTGGGGGGCAGTTACTGTTCCTCCAGTAACAGTAATGACTGGACAACAGTAATGACTGTTGGAGTCATTGTCTCCAACAATGCTGTTATGTGTACATAGATTAGGGGATCTTCCCTGGATTTTTGTTTTAATAGGTAAAAACAATGTCTATATCATACATTTATTTTGGGATGACACCAAAACACATTCCCATGTAAACCAATAAAATAAAATTTTGGGAATATTGTCATTGCTTGTAATGCCTGGTCTCCAAAGAAACGTCTATATTCTATGTGAGAAAAAAAATACAAGCTAATAGTTTCTTCTTTGATAATCATCTAAGAGAATGTAGGAAAAAAAAACACTATCAGAAAGGAAAATGGCGCTCATAGTAGCATCCCCAGAACCTAAGCCTGAAATCTGAGCTCAAATCTGAGTTCATGTGTTATTCTTGAGGCTCTCTCATATCTGGGGTAGAGGTACCCATTTGATTAGTTTCCAATAAATGAGTTGAGAAATAAGCATGCCAATGACTTTGACATGATACTTCCTGAACAGTGTGAATCATGAGGAGATAAGGGAGTGAACAGGATTCCAGGCAGAGCTCAGGGAAGGGACATGCCAGACCTCAATAGCTTAGACAGCAAGTCACATGGATGAAATAGTGGTGAATTTATTTTTTTTAACCTACCCAACTTTTAGAAAGTAGTATTTCAAAATAAAAATGCTATGAGGCATGGCAGAATCAAAACTACTGCTTCTGGCCCACCAAGAATATGCAAATAGGGACTTCCCTGGCAGTCCAGTGGTTAAGACTTCGCCTTCCAATGCAGGGGGTGAGGATTCAATCCCTGGTCGGGGAGCTAAGATCGCACATGCCTCGCAGCCAAAAAACCAAAACATAAAAAACAGAAGCAATATCGCAACAAATTCAACAAAGACTTAAAAAAAATAATATATATATATATTTTTAAGTCATGCAAATATTTCAGCATGACAGGTTCTCATTGGGCCCACTGACCACCCTTCTTCACTTGTACTTGATTTGCCTTTCCAACAGAAGGTCTTATGGGCAAGCAAACCCTCTTAAAAAGCTTCCCCCCCACACACATTAGTCAATCTGGCAGAGCCGACCATAAGGGTAGGGGCTGTTTTATGCTTCAAAGAAATTTAATCTATTAGACCACTTAGAGGCTAAATGCCTCACTTTAGGGTGTCAGAGGAACAGGTGGTGTGGCTCTTCCTACCAGTAACTGCTCCAATCCGGCGCCAATCACATCCTGCAGGTTTGTTTTGTCCTCTGGGCCCACAGCTTGTTTGTACTGCCACTTTTCAGGCACGAAGGGCCACTTCATTTCCTTTGCCTCCTGGATCAGGGTTCTTAATTCGCTAGGGAGTGAAGCTGAAAAGGTCAGAGTTCAGGTAAGGAAATTGCAGTCAAAGAAAAGGCTGTTGAGTTACCAATGTTATGATGAAGCACCTCAGTGGCAAAAAATTTTTTTTCCTACCTCTTGCTGGCTGGCCTAACCTGGTGGTTCTGACTCAAAGAATAATAGCAAAAAGCTATTTGTCAGGGGTGGCCCTGGTCTACTTTGCCCTACAGGTAAATTGGGGTAGTCAGGCATTAAAAAAGGTTTTAGCAGGAAGTAAAGCACTTCAGTGACTATCTCTGCATGAAGAATCAGAGAAAGGAACGAAGGAAATATTATTTTTCCTGTAAAATGAGAACGGGACTGAGATGGAATGGCATTTGGGGCTTGTGGCAGCTGGGTAATGCAGAGAATCAATCTGTACAACCTCTTTTTTCTCCTCTAAGACCTCACCTCACCTCAGACTTTCCCTGTGGACTACATTTGAATATAGACAATGAATGCAAAAAACTCATATCAATTTATTATGAAATGGCCTTGTTTCACATTAGGAGATATAGTTAATCTCTTAATAGACATCAAACCTAGTTAATTATATAAGTCAACAATCTCCTATCCAAACTTGGGAAACCCGAAAAGCTTTGCAAACTAGAAGGTTTTTTTTTAAGTTTGGCACCCAAACCAGACTTGAATTGACTAGAGGCTATTTATAATCTTGTTACAGTGAGATTAGTCAACATTTTGTTCTGAAAATTTTAATGTTTGACTGTATATGCTGCCCCAGCTTCTACTGGAGTGTTAGTATAACAGACGGTATATACACCATACTTCCCTTTCTAACATTTGAAAAAATTCTGAATTCTGCAGCACATGTGACACCCCAGGGCTGTGAATAAGGTATCACGGACTTGTATATATGACTGCCAGCTATAAATCTCCAGGTGCTTGTCTTGCAGACATCTCAGACTCAACATATCTAAAACTGAACTCATCACCTTTTTTCTAAATATTGTATTTCCCTCTCTGTTTTCTATTTTGATGAATGCTACTACCATTCACTGAGTCACCCAAGTCTGAAACCCAGAAGTCGGTCTAGACTTTTTGTTCTCTCTTCCTCCTTGAATCTAATTGGTTATCAAATTCTGTGGATATTAAAATCGACTTCTTCCTTTTAATTATCAGTAATTCTTGCCTGAATCATTGTTTTCTATCTCCCCCCATCCATTTCATCTTCCACACTGTTGAATCCCATTTTGCTAAAAACAAGATGGACCAGGCCATTGCTCTGCACAAAATTCTTCAATGCTTTTGCACATCCTGTCCTCACTGTTTGCATTGCCTTCCCTCAATTGCCTCATGACCAAGCTCAGGCCCACTGACTTCATTCAGCATTCAATGCAAACACTGCCACTTCTCATCAGCCCCGCCATGATCTCCCAGTGGAATTGAGATGTCCCTCACGAGTGCTCCCAAACCCACAGGTGCATGCTCCTTTCAGCGTTCACCCCACTGCTCTCTAGCCACATCTATCCTTTCATTGAACTGTGGACTGTCAGCTCCCTGAAAACTGGCATCACATCTTATCACTTTTGTAAATCACACCATGATGGTTAAAAGAAAGATTAGTCTCATGTTTACATGAGACATGCTAAATAAGACAAAAGAGATATGACAAAGAGAGTGGAAAAAAAAAGAAGAGAAGGAAGAAAAGCTAACTCTGCCTTGGTTCATGATGTCTTTTTGAGTCCTTGCCACCAGCTGGGCAAATGTAAGGAAGTCTCCTGAGGGGAAGGACTGCTTGGCATTGAGGGGATAATGCATGGGTTATGTCAATGAATGATCGATCTGGACTGACTATTAAGGATAACTTACAAGTATCACACTGAAACCATTGTCCCCCCACCCCCTGCCCCATTCAGTAACCCAGAACTACTGAGCAGCCTCTGTGCAATGGCACTCCCCCAGTGAAAGCAAAACCACAAGGCTGGAAACCTATGTGGTCACAATCTCCTCTTACCACCACTGACATAATTTTAATCTCTGAAAATGTTTCCAATATACATATAGAGAAAATTTCTTAAATGATATTTCTAAGTAGTCATGAATAGGATGACTATTCAATTCTATTTGCTTAGGACAGTCCTATGTAATCATAGTGTACTTATTAATAGTGCTTTTTCACTCTCAAAAGTACTTCAATTCTGATAAATTATTTGGATACTCTGTCCATGAGTGTCAAGCTCAGGAGTCAAAGGATTAGTTAAATGACAACAGAAATGTGATTTCTGGATTCACAGAATTTCACTATATTTTGGCAATGAATAGCTTTAAATATTTTCAAAATTTCTTCATGATGATCTATTTGTTACAAATCCTTTTTTCCTCCTCATACCACCCTTTCCGTACAGATCGTGCCAGAACATGGAGAGTCCACTGGGAAATACTGAAATAAAAGATGCCTCTGAAGTCTGTTTTAAAAATATATCTCTTTTTGGATTTCAGTTCCTTCTCTATCTCAGGGGGTTAGAGTTGCTAGGACTAGTCACCCATGCTAACTATGACAATTTCTGAAGAAAAAGGATGGGGTTGAGAGGAAGAGGGAAAAGAATAAAACCCATAGTGTTCGTGTTCGAGTCCACCGGCTGGCCCTGTCGCCTTAAGTGACCCTGTACTAATGCCTTTCTCTGGGAGCACATGCGGGTGATGACATCAGTGGCGGTGGCAGCCCGACCCGTGAGCTAGAGCTGCTCAGAAACCACCTGCCAAGGGACAGGCTCCATGTCCAGACTGTATCCAACCGCACTGATGGCGCTCGGGTGGACCACGCAACGCGCAGTGGTGATGGGCGAATGCTGAGTTTGTCAACGGCTCAGCACAGGGTCCCTCCCGCACTGGTGTACTGGATTCAGCCAACCCCAGCAGTCAGCCCCCGACGGAGCAGTAGCCTCCTCTGCCTCTCTGATCACTTACTTCCCCAAGCAGCTTACCTGAAGGGCCATGGCTAATTGAGTGATTTTGCAGTCGTGATTTGCCTTATCTGGAACTAAACTGATTATTTCTCCTATTCTGTGGCACTTGGGAAGAAAAAGAAAATGAAAATCCTTCCCGATTGGGGGCTCAGAGTCTTCACTAAGGAGAACACAAAGCTTAAAGGAATTTGGGCTGAAGAGACAAAGGACATGATGTAGTAAAAGGAGAAGAGAAAAACTTCAGGAGAAATAACAGAACACAACACACTGCCCCTGGGGAGAACTAGGACCAGCACTGGAGCAGGCAAAGTTAGACACTGATGTATCTGGCTAGTAAAGAAAGAAAACACTAAGGCTGTGAAACAACTGGACATGGGGCATGTTATCTTGAAAAGAGCATGGATGACAGGTTACATAAATTAGACTTCTAAAGGCACCTAAAAGTTCTCTTATAAAAATATATGTGCCTATATACAAGAATGTGGGAAAAAGACTCTCCCAGAACCTTTTCCCATTACATAATCAACAACAACAAAAGAGATGGGGAGTGTGCATTTTATATGGGGATCTTATTTCTGTAAGGAATAGCAAATGACTAAAAATACAAAGAAAAATATTAAAAGCACATAAAAGGGACACACTGATAGAAATGAAGGGAAATTTATCTGAATGCTAAAAAGAAATCTAAGAAGGCTGCCTCTTCAAAACTGGCTAAAGAAGAAATCAGAATTGCTTTAACTTTCTAGACTTTGTGATTGAAACTTCCCAAACAATGACTCATCTAAAACTATGAATGGCACAAACTATGAATGAGCAAAAAAGCCAAATTCTTAAACCCTGATAATGATGCAATAAGTATTTATCAGTATGAGTGGATTTATTTTACAAATGGCATGTAAATACAAGATGAGAAAATGTACTGATGATCAAAAAAGAGAGATGGGACTGATGAGATGACATATTTGTGGGAACTGCAGAAGTCTATGGAAACTGATGAGGCACAAAAGCCTAGTTTGAAAAAAAAGTATGTGCCACCATTCAGAAGTTGCTTCAATTTTTTAATAATTGAAATTTACGTGCACCAGCCCACTTGGACCCTTTGTTCTTCTTGAACTAAACTGTTTCTTGTGGCCTCATGTTTACTGAAGCTTAAAATTGAACTGACAGCAATTCACTGCAACAAAGTGGGCTTCCTCCCCTGCCCGTCCAGCCACAGCCCATGTCCCATTCATGCCCTAGAAATCCACTCATCTCTCTGTGGTCATCTGCCAAGAGAAGAAAAATAGGGCAGAGATGAGAATGTGTTGTTCAGACAGGGGAAAGGAGAGCAAACCTGCTGCTCCCCACTCCCCCCGGCAGCTCCCATCAGGACCTCACCTCTGCACCGCTGGTCCTCCCTCTTGTCCTCCTCTAACACATCTGACGCCTCCAGCAAGAGCTGGTCCAGCACTTGCTTGCACTCTTGCAGTAGCACAGCTACAGCTTTTTGATTATTCATGATGATTACCCTCCCTCGATGACGAGTCGAGTGTCCCTGGGTCTACGGTGATCAATTACCTAGGAGAAGACATCGATTCTCAATAAAAGAGCCCCTTCAAGCCTGAGGTACCTGGTGAACAAAAGAGGGGGAAAGATGATTAACTGAAGCGTCATCAATTATCTGTAGGACTCAAGCAGGGAGGGATAATAGAGCAAACACATGAAAATACATGACAGCCCCTGAGGACTTTCTTAGGGGAGTGTGTGAAATTACTGCAGGGCCTGGTCTAGATGGGCAGCATCTCGAAGTCATCAGAGAGCAGAAGGGAAAGGTTCCTGGTGCAGACCTGGTTGCCCACAGTGAAGTCAGTGGAATCACATGGAGCCAAATGAAATGAATATACCCTATGATTCATGTATCTTCTGAATACCTCATATCAGTGCCTCTGGATCCCAGTGGCACCACACTTTCTGCCTCTCTGGAAGTCTACAGGAAGCATCTGGCTAACAGTTCTAATATTCAGACACAAGCACATGGTAATATGAAGTTTACCACTCTCATAACCCACTGCTGATTTCCCCTGTGCAGTATTCTTTATGGTATTTAGCATCATATAATTTGGACCAAAATAGGCAATGACAGATGCCAAACTTAAAGCTCTTCACTGCCAGGCACATTGCCAAATAAAATAAAAAAATGTAATCCCAGAAAACCCAATTTCCTAGATCTATCATATGGATAGATCTACTTATATCCCATTTAACACATATACAGCTGAGAGACTTCTTATATAAATATGAGTATACTGTAATGAGCTACTGCAGTCAAAGTAATTTCAGGAACAAAATAACCCACTGGCTGTACAAAAATGCCTGACAAATACTGAAAAGTCTCTTGATTAACAGATCTTTTTTTTAATTGAAGTATAGTTGATTTACAATGTTGTGTTAGTTTCTGGTGTACAGCAAAGTGATTCAATTTCATATATATATATATATATACATATACATACATACACACACACACACACATATATATATATATATATATATGTTCTTGTTCAGATTCTTTTCCTTTATAGGTTATTACAGTATATTGGGTATAGTTCCCTGTGCTATACAGTAGGTCCTTGTTGTTTATCTATTTTCTACATAGTAGTTTAACAAACCATTTTGCTTGTTTTCCTTTTATTAAAGAATGTACATTGTAAACAAAACAAAGGAAGTTATTCTCTTTCTGAATTTGCCAGAATAGACCGTGGAGCTGCTGTCTGGTTGCGACACTCTTGTATGGCATGCAGAATCTTGTTACCAAAGCAAGAGACTCTGAAAGGGAAGCAAGTACAACAGATATATGAATGATCTACTCCCTCTGTTATCTAGCGGATCCATGCAACACAATATTTTACTGTTTTAGTAATCATTAAAAATATTAAACCAGTGAATTATCGTGTTGGTGTTGGGGAAAATGTGCTCTGCTACACAACGGCCTCACTTTAAGAAACTGGTTTTGAATTTGAAATAGCAAGAAAGCATTTTTCTATCTTTTTTCTATTCTATGACTTAACAGGAACAGAAAATGAAGGATGAGCTGTGAAATCTAAACTCTGTAATTTTCATTCTAACCTGAATTTTATCCTCGCTATGCTTTAGGTTTTCATTCACACACACACACACACCCACACACACACACAGATAAAAGTGCCAAAGCAAAGTTTTAGGATGCAACAGACTTGTTTCATGAAGACAATCATGTATTCGTTGATGAAGAACACAAGCAGAGTTTTCATACAACAGTCTTGTTACTTGAAAGAGCATTCACATAAGTGAAGTCATGAAATTAGTTACTGGAAGCATTTAAACATAAATATAAATTTAATCTCCTTTCTGTTTAAGATATTTCATAGAGTATCCCTGCATGGATTGGGTTGTTGGACTAAATGGTTTTCAGTGTCCCTTTTAGCTCAAGTGTTTATGTCAATGTTTTGTGGTACAAGCTGACCATTAGCTTGCCTTTCTATGAAAAGAACTAAACAGTAAGGGCTGGTCAGAGAGTTAATCAGTAGACTAGAGTGAGCAAGAGGCCATGTAGCAATGATGGCCCATTCCCACCATTCCCTGAAAAAGGGAGATGGTGGCTATAATGGAAGGTTAGTATGGAAATTGAGAAATGCAGTTGGTGGATGAGAAAGTTAAGAACAAACTTTGCTTGGAATGAGTTACGGGTGAGTAGGACTCTCACTTTTCTTCAAGTCCTAAATTAAATCAAGAAGGGAGTTCACTTTCCCAGGATCCTTTTTTTAGGACTTCATATAGAAAGAGAGGTATAAAAAGAAAATATAAAGAGCTCATGCACAAAGAAATAAAACTGCACTATAATATAATTTTAATAGCATATCACCCCTTTGTCTAAAGGCTTATAGTAATGTTTTATTAGTGCTGTATCATCCTCTTAGGGTAGACAGTAGTCTTCCATTATAAATTTTAACTGCTTTGTTTCTGTTAATATTTTAAGCAGAGAGAGTATGTAGTAAAGAAAAGAAGACCTAGAAATAGGAAAACTAATATACATAATAGTGCTCAACGACTAATTCCACTTCATTCTCTGCTATTAACTATTTGTGAGACCTCTGAGTTTCACTTTTGAGATTCACTTTTCTCATCTATATTTTGAGGGGACTGGTTGGGAACAATTGTTAAAATGTTTCCAGGTCTTAAATTACATGCTCAGCAGCAGTTTAGATAGACCAGGTTGTCTATCTAAAGAACAGACAGACTAAAGAATATCTGATATTTATTTACTGAAAAATTCCTGGCTCTTTTCAGAACCCTTAAGTATAATATTTTTATGTATACTTTTCTCTGTGGGCTAGAAGTATGGGCTTGAATCTTAGAGGCTGATTACTAAATATTCTTCTTTGCTTTTGTTTCCTCACTTGAAACCCTAAGTCCTGATGCACAGGATCATAAATCTCTTCCTTTTGTCTAAGTGCTGTGAAAGAGAGATAAGATACATGGTTTTGTGAGGGCAAACAACAGGACTTGACCTAAGCATTTGGGTAAGGATAGGGCAGGTCAAGGGGGGCTTCTCTGAGGATGTGATGCCTGAATTAACCTCTGAAAGAGGAACAGGGCTTAATGAAGTTAAAATGGTAGGGAACAGTCCTAACGGAGAAGGAAATATAGAGGGAATGAAAGAAGGCCAGGTTGGCTGAACTAGACATAAAAGGAGAAAGCTGACATGAAGTGATGCTGGAGAGGTAAGCAGGGACTGTGAAGGGCCTTGCGTGCCAGGTAACGAATTTTGTGTTTACCCTAAGAGTCACAGAAAACTACTGGTAGCAGTAGGAACACAACCAGATTTACATTTGGGAATGATCATTCTGTTTTGAATGTAGTTTGTGTATAAGGGGGTGGGGAGGAAGAGGGTGACTGCAGGGAGATCAGTTAGGTACTTATTGTAATAATCCAGGTGAGAGATACAAGGACTCTGGCCCAGAGTGATGATATCAGAGATATAGAAAATTGGACAGATTTGAGAACTGTTTAGGGAGTATATGCACTATTGGCGTTGGATGGCTACGAACGGTCTTAAGGATGAGTCCCAAATTTCTGCCTCACCATAGCTCAAAACTGAATAGATGATGTTAGCTTACTTTGAGACAGGGAACATAGATGAGAAAAGACATAAATACATCTTCTATTTCTAGCAATAAAGATAGTAAGGAAGCTAAATCATACTGTTCAACATAAGCAATCAAATTTTAACCGAGAAAGCATGTCTAAAAAGGAAGAAGAGATTCCCAAGATAATGAATGTTTATTACTTGTGACTTCCCAAACTATACCAAAGATACTCTTTATACTTTTTGAAAGTTATAGCATTTCCCCCTTTCCCTGTAGAATTCAGGAGAGACAATAGGAAGAAAATATTGTAACATGAGAAACACTATGGAATCCAACCATCTGTCTAGACTTGTATGGTTCATTGTTAGGCATAACAGAGGCTGGAGCCTAGGAAATTTTCCTTCAGGCAACAGTCCCGCTGAAAATTTTGGTCAGCTTCATTTATAAAAGAACCATTTTCAATTTTAACACATATTGATTTTTGCCCCCCTGGACTGTGATGCTCTGTGAGCTATACATTATTTCTAAATTGGAAAATGAATGTTTCCCAATATTTTTTATTATCTATGAATTATTTTTTCTATTTTAACGTCCCCCATATATTTTTTCTTTAAAAATCAAATAGAAAGAGACCAGAAAAAGCAATCAAATATGCAAACAGATAACTCTAGAATAAGTTAGAATCATACACTCTAAGGCACACATGCACACACATAGCCAAATGGTTATGTGTTCATACACTCTGTGTTTGATTTTGGCATATGAATACTTTAGTTCTATTAATGACTAAGAATTTAGCTGAATAGCTGACTTATAGAATAATTGGCAAGTCAGCCATCATTAGAAAGAAGCATGTCAGTGGATTATTCAAAGCCCCATTTCTTTTGGCATTTGTGTTTAAGTTTTTTTCACTGGACAATCAGTATACTTATTAGGGGGTAAATTAGGGAAAATAAAAGAACTCCAAAGGTATTCCATGGTCTACTGGCTGCCACCTTTGTAATAAATGACCAGCCAACTAGTGAGACTCCTTAGGCTTGAAGATGTGGGGAAGCATAAAGAGGTAAAAGAGATGACTCCTACTGTCAAGAAGTTTACAACGTAATTAGAGGAATAAGACATAAATATATAAAAAATGAACTATTCAAAGCATATCACACACGACTGTATCCTAAATGCTCAATTTAAATTATCTTTGTTGGAATTTGATTAATGGTTGGTTAAATTTATAAGCAAGTTTACAGAGCTCATTTAATTCATATGCACATGAATAATTATACTAAAAATACTTTTTCATCTACATTCAAAATTATGTACCACATTGTTTTTAGGAGAAAATATATTCTGGTCTCCAACATAGAACAACAAGAATAAGTTTCTCTAATCAGGCCCCAGCAATGACAATCCAGCCTTTCCCACCATTTCACCCTCTTCTGAGCAACACCACACATCAACGCTGACCATATTACCTCTTGCACTGATTGGTGGTCGAAATGGGTAAATAAAAGGAGAAAAAGAAATCTGGTTGGAGAGTAATACAACTGTGCAGCTTGGTTAGATACGTTTGGGTGACAGCCATTTGTTAGCATTTTAGAACTGCATGAAAAGGGAGAAGGAGAAGGCAACTTCTAAGCCATCAAAAACCTAAAGGGTAGACTTCTCTTTCTAGCAGTATGGAAGACTGTATGCTCTGACCAACATTCCTGCTGAAAACAACTAAAAATGCTGGAAAAGCGTGTTAAAATCTCTAAAATATATCAATGAAATGGCAAAGAAGGAAGGACTACTCAGAAGACAAAAATCAAGTAAAAGCTGGAACCCAGAAAGTTAACACAGAGGCTAGCGTTTGCCTTGAGTGTATTTACCAAACACTGTGAGTTGAAACTGGTTTTCACTATTTTGGAACATGCGAGGATAGGAAATAAAACCAAAGGCTTACCCAGGAGGGAAGTAAAAGAGGAGACTCCCCCCTGCATAAAACTGAGATCCTAAAAGGTTGCACTTTTAGTGTAGGGGTGAGCTAAAAATATATTCTCATCTTCTTCCCCTACCTGCCAGGAAAATTTTCTGTGGCAAAACATGCTGCTTCAAGGAGGAGAACAAAAATTTTTCCCTTGCAAATTTGAAGCCACAGGTCTGCAAAACCTCTGTCTGATAATTGGTATTACTTTTTTAATAGATTTTATTTGCTTATTTATTTATTTATTTATGGCTGCGTTGGGTGTTCATTGCTGCATGTGAACTTTCTCTAGTTGCAGCAAGTGGGGGCTACTCTTTGTTGTGGTGCATGGGCTTCTTATTGTGGTGGCTTCTCTTGCTGTGGAGCACGGGCTCTAGGCGTGTGGGCTTCAGTAGTTGTTGTGGCTCGTGGGCTCTAGAGTACAGGCTCAGTAGTTGTGGTGCACGGGCTTAGTTGCTCTGCAGCATGTGGGATCTTCCTGGACCAGGAATTGAACCCGTGTCCCCTGCATTGGCAGTCGGATTCTTAACCACTGCGCCACCAGGGAAGCCTCATCTAGCTGATAATTATTTTTAAATAAACTATTTACAAATGAGCCCAGGTTGGTGGTTTTCTCAGGCAACTGGTGGAATGAAACATAATCTTCTCTAAAGGAATCTGATTTCAATCCAAGTTTCAAAGACTGTCACCTATAAAATACCAAGAAATATGAGCTCCTGGTCAAAGCTCACAAAATGCGTAAGATAAAAAGAAACAATGAATGAAAGCAGAAACAACAGATAGTAAAATTAGACCTACAAAAGCCTATAGGTAATGGAATTATCAGATATATACTACAAAATATACATGTTTAAAGAACTGGAAGAGTAATGTTGAGTGTATGAGTAAAGAGCAAGAAACTATAGAAAGGTACAAGCATATTGAAAAAGAATCAAATACAATTTCAAGAAACAAAAAACATAATAAAAATTTTAAATTCAGTGCATTGGATATATTTGATAAAATATTAGCTCTGGCTAAAGACAGAATTTTTGAACTGAAAAATACATCAGAACACATCACCTAGAATGCAACAGAAAAAGACAAAGGTATGGAAAATACAAGAGAGATTAAGAAACACAGAGGACTGATGGAAAACCTCTAACATATATTCAGAGTCCTAGATGGAAAGAAGCTGAGGAAGCAGAAGAAATTTGGAGAGATAATGACTAACAACTTTTAGACCAGGAGAAAGACAGTAATCAAAATTCCCATAATACTCAAGCAGGATAAATTAATAAAAATTCATACCTAGAAATATCACAGTAAAACTAGGTACCACAAAAGACATACAGAAGATCTTTAAAATGGCCAGAGAGAAAAGACAGATTACCTTCAAAGAAATAACAATGAATTTATAGATAGTTACCTAAAAGCAAGAGTGGAAACTAGAAGACAGTGAAAAGATAGCTTTAATATGCTAGGAGGGGAAACCATGCAAAATAAAAGTATTTAAAAATAAACATCAACAGTTCCAAACATACCTCTGTAGTATGTACTTTAGATAAAAGGAAAGTGGTCACAGATAAAAGGCCTGAGATTCAGGGAGAAGTAATAATCATAAAAGTGGTAAGTTACTGGCTAAGTATAAACAAACATTGATTGTATAACGCTACAAAAACAATGTCTGTCTTGTGGGTGAAAAAAATAGAACAATACACATACAAACACCAACAGCATATATGTCAGGAGGAAAGTGATTGATATTAAAGCTTTCTGAGATCCTTGAGTTGGTCAGGAGGAGTGGAGACATTAACTTTAGACTATGATAAAATATCTAAGATAATCCATAAAAAATTAAAATAAAACATTAACTTTGAAACTAATAAAAGGAAAAAAAATGAAAAAAACCAATCTAAAAGAAAGCAAGAAAAAAAGAAAATCAAGAAATATACTTCTAAATGACTCACAGGTCAAAGAAGTCACTATTATGGAAATTAGAAAATATTATAATGGAATGATAAATACTACATATCGAAATGGAATTCAGTCAAAGTGGAACATAAACATATCAATGCTTCCAATAAATATACATGAATTAAATACTACAGTAAAATGATAATGATAGACTAGATTAAAAAATAGCTACATGGATTTAGGTAAGCATAAGAATATGGAAATGTTAAAAGTAGTAAGATGAAAAAAGATATAGAAAAATACTAACTAAAGAAAAGCTGATGTAGCTATATTAATATCAGATAAAACAGACTTTAAGGCAAAAAGCATTAGTACTGATAAAAAGGTCACTTCACAGTGATACATAGTTCAGCTTACCAGAAAGGTATAGCAATTCTAATCTTGCATATATCTAGTAGCATAATTTCAATATATACGAAACAAAAATTGAAAGAATCATACAGAAAAATATGCAACTACATAATAATAGTGGGAAAACTTAACACACCTCTCTTAGAAACTAACATATTAAGCAGATGAAAGTCAGAAATGATATAACTGATTCGATCAACAGAATTAACAAACAGAACTAATAGATATTTATGAAACAGCATACTCAACAGTAGCAGAATACACATTATTTTGAAGCATACCTGGAACATTTACAAGAATTTAACACCTGCTGTGCCATAAAAGAAATCTCAATAAATTTCAAAGGATTAATATCAAACAGATGACATGAACTAAATGACAAAAGAGAGGAGGGCCCTGAACCAAGATGGCAGAGTAGAAGGACGTGCTCTGGCTCCCTCTTGTGAGAACACCAGAATCACAACTGGCTGCTGGACAATCATCGACAGGAAGACACTGGAACGCAACAAAAAAGATACCCCACATCCAAAGACAAAGGAGAAGCCACAATGAGATGGTAGGAGGGGCACAATCACAGTAAAATCCAATCCCATAACTGCTGGGTGGGTGACTCACAGACTGGAGAACACTTATACCACAGAAGTCCACCCACTGGAGTGAAGGTTCTGAGCCCCACGTCAGGCTTCCCAAGCTGGGGGTCTGGCAATGGGAGGAGGAATTCCTAGAGAATCAGACTTTGAAGCCTAGTGGGATTTGACTGCAGGACTTCGATAGGACTGGGGGAAATGGAGACTCCACTCTTGGAGGGCACACACAAAGTAGTGTGCGCATCGGGACCCAAGGGAAGGAGCAGTGACCCCCGGGGAGACTGAACCAGACCTACCTGCTAGTGTTGGAGGGTCTCCTGCAGAGGCGGGCGGTGGCTGTGGCTCACCGTGGGGACAAGGACACTGGCAGCAGAAGTTCTGGGAAATACTCCTTGGTGTGAGCCCTCCCGGAGTCTGCCATTAGCCCCACCAAAGAGCCCAGGTAGGCTCCAGTGTTGGGTTGCCTCAGGCCAACCAACCAACAGGGAGGGAACCCACATCCACCCATCAGCAGTCAAGCAGATTGAAGTTTTACTGAGCTCTGCCCACCAGAGCAACAGTCAGCTCTACCCACCAACAGTCCCTCCCATCAGGAAACTTGCACAAGCCTCTTAGATAGCCTCATCCACCAGAGGGCAGAGAGCAGAAGCAAGAAGAGCTACAATCCTCCAGCCTGTGGAACAAAAACCACATTCACAGAAAGACAGACAAGATGAAAAGGCAGAGGGCTATGTACCAGATGAAGGAACAAGATAAACCCCCAGAAAAACAACTAAATGAAGTGGAGACAGGCAACCTTCCAGAAAAAGAATTCAGAAAAATGATAGTGAAGATGATCCAGGACCTCGGAAAAAGAATGGAGGCAAAGATCAAGAAGATGCAAGAAATGTTTAACAAAGACCTAGAAGAATTAAAGAAAAAACAAACAGAGATGCACAATACAGTAACTGAAACGAAAACTACACTAGAAGGAATCAATAGCAGAATAACTGAGGCAGAAGAACGGATAAGTGACCTGGAAGACAGAATGGTGGAATTCACTGCTGAGGAACAGAATAAAGAAAAAAGAATGAAAAGAAATGAAGACAGCCTAAGAGACCTCTGGGACAACATTAAATGCAACAACATTCGCACTACAGGGGTCCCAGAAGAAGAGAGGGAGAAAGGACCCGAGAAAATATTTGAAGAGATTACAGTCGAAAACTTCCCTAACGTGGTCAAGGAAATAGCCACCCAACTCCAGGAAGCAAAGCGAGTCCCATACAGGATAAACCCAAGGAGAAACACGCCGAGACACATAGTAATCAAATTGGCAAAAATTAAAGACAAAGAAAAATTCTTGAAAGCAGCAAGGGAAAAACGACAAATAATATACAAGGGAACTCCCATAAGGTTAACAGCTGATTTCTCAGCAGAAACTCGACAAGCCAGAAGGGAGTGGCATGATATACTTAAAGTGATGAAAGGGAAGAACCTACAACCAAGATTACTCTACCCGGCAAGGATCTCATTCAGATTCGATAGAGAAATCAAAAGCTTTACAGACAAGCAAAAGCTAAGAGAATTCAGCATCACCAAACCAGCTCTACAACAAATGCTAAAGGAACTTCTCTAAGTGGGAAACACTGAGAAGAAAAGGACCTACAAAAACAAACCCAAAACAATTACAAAAAAGGTCACAGGAACATACATATTGATAATTACCTTACACATGAATGGATTAAATGCTCCAACCAAAAGACACAGGCTTGCTGAATGGATACAAAAATAAGACCCATATATATGCTGTCTACAAGAGACCCTCTTCAGACCTAGGGACACATACAGACTGAAAGTGAGGGGATGGAAAAAGATATTCCATGCAAATGGAAATCAAAAGAAAGCTGGAGTAGCAATACTCATATCAGGAAAAAAGGACTTCAAAATAAAGAATGTTACAAGAGACAAGGAAGGACACTACATAATGATCAGGGGATCAATCCAAGAAGAAGATATAACAATTATAAATATATATGCACCCAACATAGGAGCAACTCAATACATAAGGCAACTACTAACAGCTCTAATAGAGGAAATCGACAGTAACACAATAATAGTGGGGGGGGCTTCCCTGGTGGCGCAGTGGTGGAGAATCTGCCTGCCAATGCAGGGGACACGGGTTCGAGCCCTGGTCTGGGAAGATCCCACATGCCGCGGAGCGACTAAGCCCGTGAGCCACAATTGCTGAGCCTGCGCGTCTGGAGCCTGTGCTCCGCAACGGGAGAGGCCACGATAGTGAGAGGCCCGCGCACCGCGATGAAGAGTGGTCCCCACTTGCTGCAACTAGAGAAAGCCCTCACACAGAAACGAAGACCCAACACAGCCATAAATAAATAAATAAATAAATAAATAAATAAAATTAAAAAAAAAATAATAGTGGGGGACTTTAACACCTCACTTATGCCAATGGACAGATCATCCAAACAGAAAATTAATAAGGAAACACAAGCTTTAATTGACACAATAGACCAGATAGATTGAATTGAAATTTATAGGACATTCCATCCAAAAACAGCAGATTACACTTTCTTCCCAAGTGCGCACGGAACATTCTCCAGGATAGATCACATCTTGGGTAACAAATCAAGCCTCAGTAAATTTAAGAAAATGAAACCATATCAAGCATCTTTTCTGACCACAACGCTATGAGATTAGAAATGAATTACAGGGAAAAAAACGTAAAAAACACAAACACATGGAGGCTAAACAATACGTTACTAAATAACCAAGAGATCACTGAAGAAATCAAAGAGGAAATAAAAAAATACCTAGAGACAAATGACAATGAAAACAAGATGATCCAAAACTTATGGATGCAGCAAAAGCAGTTCTAAGAGGGAAGTTTATAGCTACACAAGCTTACCTCAAGAAACAAGAAAATTCTCAAATAAACAGTCTAACATTACACCTAAAGGAACTAGAGAAAGAAGAACAAACAAAACCCAAAGTTAGCAGAAGGAAAGAAATCATAAAGATCAGAGCAGAAATAAATGAAATAGAAACAAAGAAAACAGTAGCAAAGATCAATAAAACTAAAAGCTGGTTCTTTGAGAAGAGAAACAAAATTGATAAACCATTAGCCAGACTCATCAAGAAAAAGAGGGAGAGGACTCAAATCACTAAAATTAGAAATGAAAAAGGAGAAGTTACAACAGACACTGCAAAAATTCAAAGCATCCTAAGTGACTACTACAAGCAACTCTATGCCAATAAAATGGACAACCTGGAAGAAATGGACAAATTCTTAGAAAGGTATAACCTTCCAAGACTGAACCAGGAAGAAATAGAAAATATGAACAGACCAATCACAAGGAATGAAATTGAACCTGTGATTAAAAATCTTCCAACAAACAAAAGTCCAGGACCAGATGGCTTCACAGGGGAATTCTATCAAACATTTAGAGAAGCGCTAACACCCATCATTCTCAAACTCTTCCAAAAAATTGCAGAGGAAGGAACACTCCCAAACTCATTTTATGAGGCCACCATCACCCTGATACCAAAACCAGACAAAGATACTACAAAAAAAGAAAATGACAGACCAATATCACTGATGAATATAGATGCAAAAATCCTCAACAAAATACTAGCAAACAGAATCCAACAACACATTAAAAGGATCATACAACATGATCAAGTGGGATTTATCCCAGGGATGCAAGGATTCTTCAATATACGCAAATCAATAATGTGATACACCATCTTAACAAGTGGAACAATAAAAACCATATGATCATCTCAATAGATGCAGAAAAAGCTTTTGACAAAACTCAACACCCATTTATGATAAAATTTCTCCATAAGGTGGGCATAGAGGGAAGCTACCTCAACATAATAAAGGCCATATATGACAAACCCACAGCAAACATCGTTCTCAATGGTGAAAAACTGAAAGCATTTCCTCTAAGATCAGGAACAAGACAAGGATGTCCACTCTCACCACTGTTATTCAACATAGTTTTGGAAGTCCTAGCCATGGCAATCCGAGAAGAAAAAGAAATAAAAGGAATACAAATTGGAAAAGAAGAAGTAAAACTGTCACTCTTTGCAGATGACATGATACTCTACATAGAGAATCCTAAAACTGCCACCAGAAAACTGCTGGAGCTAATCAATGAATATGGTAAAGTTGCAGGATACAAAATTAATGCACAGAAATCTCTTGCATTGCTATACACTAATGATGAAAAATCTGAAAGAGAAATTAAGGAAACACTCCCATTTACCACTGCAACAAAAAGAATAAAACATCTAGGAATAAACCTATCTAGGGAGACAAAAGACCTGTATGCAGAAAACTGTAAGACACTGATGAAAGAAATTAAAGATGACATCAACAGATGGAGAGATATACCATGTTCTTGGATTGGAAGAATCAATATTGTGAAAATGACTATACTACCCAAAGCAATCTACAGATTCAATGCAATCCCTATCAAATTACCAATGGTATTTTTTATGGAACTAGAACAAAAAATCTTAAAATTTGTATGGAGACACAAAAGACCCCGAATAGCCAAAGCAGTCTTGAGGGAAAAAAACGTAGCTGGAGGAATCAGACTCCCTGACTTCGGACTATACTACAAAGCTACAGTAATCAAGACAATATGGTACTGGCACAAAAACAGAAACATAGATCAATGGAACAAGATAGAAAGCCCAGAGATAAACCCACGCACCTATGGTCAACTAATCTATGACAAAGGAGGCAAGGATATACAATGGAGAAAAGACAGTCTCTTCAATAAGTGGTGCTGAGAAAACTGGACAGCTACATGTAAAAGAATGAAATTAGAACACTCCCTAACACCATACACAAAAATAAACTCAAAATGGATTCGAGACCTAAATGTTAAGACCAGACACTATAAAACTCTTAGAGGAAAACATAGGAAGAACACTCTCTGACATAAATCACAGCAAGATCTGTTTTGATTCACCTCCTAGAGTAATGGAAATAAAAACAAAAATAAACAACTGGGACCTAATGAAACTTCAAAGCTTTTGCACAGCAAAGGAAACCATAAACAAGACCAAAAGACAACCCTCAGAATGGGAGAAAATATTTGCAAATGAATCAATGGACAAAGGATTAATCTCCAAAATATATAAACAGTTCATGCAGCTTAATAGTAAAGAAACAAAGAACCCAATGAAAAAATGGGCAGAAGACCTAAATAGACATTTCTCCAAAGAAGACATACAGATGGCCAAGAAGCACATGAAAAGCTGCTCAACATCACTAATTATTAGAGAAATGCAAATCAAAACTACAATGAGTTATCACCTCACACCAGTTAGAATGGGCATCAGCAGAAAATCTACAAACAACAAGTGCTGTAGGGGTGTGGAGAAAAGGGAACCCTCTTGCATTGTTGGTAGGAATGTAAATTGATACAGCCACTATGGAGAATAGTATGGAGGTTCCTTAAAGAACTAAAAACAGAATTACCATATGACCCCGAAATCCCACTATTGGGCATATACCCAGAGAAAACCGTAATTCAAAAGACACATGCACCCCAATGTTCTTTGCAGCACTATTTACGATAGCCAGGTCATGGAAGCAACCTAAATGACCATCGAGAGACGAATGGATAAAGAAGGTGTGGTACATATATACAATGGAATATTACTGAGCCATAAAAAGGAACGAAAGTGGGTCATTTGTTGAGACGTGGATGGATCTAGAGACTATCATACAGAGTGAAGTAAGTCAGAAAGAGAAAAACAAATATCGTATATTAACGCATATATGTAGAACTTAGAAAAGTCGTACAGATGAACTGGTTTGCAGGGCAGGAATTGAGACACAGATGTAGAGAACAAACGTATGAACACCAAGGGGGGAAAGCCGTTGGGGGGTGGTGGTGGTGGTGTGATGAATTGGGCCATTGGGATTGACATGCATACACTGATGTGTATAAAATTGATGCCTAATAAGAACCTGCTGTATAAAAATATAAATAAAATAAAATTTAAAAGAAAGAACTATCACCAATGACACTGTATGGCCAAAATTCAATTAAGTTGGTAATCAATAATGAAAAGATGACTAGATAAAAACCCTTATATGGATGAAAATTAAGAAATATGCTTCTAAATAACTCACAGTTCAAAGAAGTTATCATTATGAAAATTAGAAAATATTAAAATGGAACGATAAACACTACATATCCAAAAAGTGTGGAATTCGGTCAAAGTGCAATGTAGAAGGACATTTATAGCCCAAATACTTATAATAGAGAAAGAAAGAATTATGGAAAATTAATGAGTTAAGCTTATATAACCAAAACTAAGGAAATGAATAGAAAAAATAAACTAAAAGAAAGTAGAGGAAAGAAAATAAAGAGCAGAAATTAATGAAATAAAAAAACAAATAATAGGAAGATCAAGAAAATAAAATTCTTTCAAAAGACCAATGAAATTGACAAACTACCGGTAAACTTGATTGGGCAAATAAATCCAATCTTAAGCAAATTATTTTTAAAATCAGCAACAAATGGCTAGAAAATAAATTTAATAAAAATATACCATTTACAATGGCATAAAATATGTAAGTTATAATAAAAACAATATACGTGTATATATAAAGTACCTAAGAATAAGTCTAACAATAAATATGCAAGGCATTTAGAGAGAACTTATAAAACTTACTTCATTGAAAGATATTAATGAAAATCTAAATACATGAGGAGATACCCCATGTTAGTGGCATGGAAAATTCAATATTATCAAGACATCAATTTCACCAAGTTAATCTAAATTATTAACGCAATTCCAATCAAAACAAACAGCTCTGTGTGTGCCTGTCTTTGTGTGCAACCTCACAAAATGGTTCTAAAATTTATGTGGGAGAACAAAGTTCAAGAATAATCAAGATACTCCTAGTGAAAAATAACAAGGGAGGAGAAGGGGTGTCATACCAGATGTTAATAATTAATACAAAATGACGTTAAATGATACAAAAATTACTGGCACTAGGATAGACCAAATGGATCTTCTAAATTAAATCAGGAGTCCAGCAAAGGACCCACGTACATATGAAAACTTGATTTATTACAGAGCTCAATATATGACACTGAGCTAATTGTTTTTCTAAAATCAATATAGGGACTTCCCTGGTGGCACAGTGGTTAAGAATCCGCCTGCCAATGCAGGGGACACAGGTTCGAGCCCTGGTCCAAGAAGATCTCACATGCTGCAGAACAACTGAGCCCGTGCGTCACAACTACTGAGCCTGTGCTCTGGAGCCCGTGTGCCACAACTACTGAAGCCCACATTCTTAGAGCCTGTGCTCCGCAGCAAGAGAAGACACTGCACTGAGAGGCCCACGCACCGCAACGAAGAGTAGCCCCTGCTCGCCGCAACTAGAGAAAGCCTGCACACAGCAACGAAGACCCAACACAGCCAAAAATAAATAAATAAATATCTTGAAAAAATAAAATAAAATCAATACAAGTGAAAGAGCAAAAAGTGAAAGACAAAACCATGCAACTTCTAAAAGAGAATACCTAAAAGAGAATATGTTTATGAGTTTTGGTTAGGAAAGAATTTCTTAAACACTTGCAAAATAAAGCAAATTATAAAGGAAAAGACTGATATATTTAATTAACTGGAAAGATGAGTTTCTGATTAGTAAAAAGTCATCAAAAAAGAAAGTGAAAAGAGAAGTCACAAACTGGGAGAAAGTGTTTGTAAAATATGTAACTGACAAAAGATTTCTATCCAGAATATGTAAAGAATTCCTATAAACCAATGAGAAAAGGACTAACCACATAGTAGAAAAAGAATGAGCAAAATAATTGAACAAAACTTCACACAAGGAAACATGAATGGTCAATCAACTTATGAAAAGTGTCCAACCTCATCAGTAATTTGGATATATATATTCAAACCACAATGAAAAAACATTCACAACTTCTTGATTGGAAAAAAATGTAAGTTGGATAACAGTTGTCAAGAACAGTCAGTATTAGTTACTCCCATCCACCACTGTTTGGTATTATCCAGCAAAATCAACGATGCACACACACTATGACCCAGTGTCACTCTTAGGCATATACTCTAGGGAAGCTCCTGGACCTGTGTCAAGAGGACATGTGTAAGAATGTCCACAGTGACAGCTTGTAATAGCAAACAAACAAAAGGAAACAATCTGAATGTCCATCAATAGGAGAATGACTTAGAAGACTGAAGTACAGTTCTACACTGGAATAGAATAAGCAAATGAACGAATTACAGTTACATACAACATAGATGAATCTTAGAAATAAGAAAGGAAGTCACAGATGAATACATGCATAAAATTTATAAACATTCACAGCTAAACAACATACACAGGATACAAATATATAAGGTAAAATTACAAATAAAAGGGAATGATAAACTAAAAATTAAGAATAGTGGGGGGGCTTCCCTGGTGGCGCAGTGGTTGAGAATCTGCCTGCCAATGCAGGGGACACGGGTTCAAGCCCTGATCTGGGAGGATCCCACATGCCGCGGAGCAACTGGGCCCGTGAGCCACAATTACTGAGCCTGCGCGTCTGGAGCCTGTGCTCTGCAACGGGAGGGGCCGCAATAGTGAGAGGCCCGCGCATCGCGATGAAGAGTGGCCCCCGCTTGCCACAGCTAGAGAAAGCCCTCGCACAGAAACGAAGACCCAACACAGCCATAAATTAATTAATTAATTAATTAATTTTTAAAAATGTAGGAGCTGAAAAAAAAAAAAAAAGAATAGTGGGGACTTCCCTGGCGGTCCAGTGGTTGAGACTTCGCCTTCCAATGCCGGTGCGGGGTGCAGGTTCAATCCCTGATCCGGGAGCTAAGATCCCCAAAAACCAAAACATAAAACAGAAGCAATATTGTAACAAATTCAACAAGAACTTAGAAAAAAAAAAGAATAGTGGATTTACTGAGGGAAGAGTGAAGAAGATGGGAGGTAGGTATATGGACACAGGAGATTTCAAAGAAAGTGATAGGTTCTTTTACTTAAATTGGTTGTTTGATCTATGAGTATTCACCGTGTTCTGTGTATATTACACCTATTTTACAATTTTTTGATACCTATTTGACATTTAATGAAAAAATTAAAAATAAAATGGAAACCCTAGTCTAGGAGTATTGTATAGTTAAGTCAGTTCCCACCCATAGGGCTGGAGCCAGTGATTCCACTGAAAGACAGTAAAAGACATAGGATTTCAGAGCAGGGAGGGGCACTTGCACAGGGATTTTTCAAGGGTAGGATTTGGAATAGTTGAAGAGAAGATAAGGAAAGAAATCTAGTTGGGGAATGAAGTGAGCAGAGACTTCAAGGAAGAGATCCTCCTCTTGTGTTGGGAAGTCATGAGTATGCATAGGCTACTGAAGTAATTAATGAGACAGGCAGCTTGAACCATTTGTTTAACAAACACTAGATTGCCCAGAAATTCAATTTATCTTTCATTCCATTTATAAAGAAAATGGAGTGTGCTGTGATTTAAAAAAAAAAAAAAGTGAAATAGATTTCAGAAAATTCTATAAGTGAAAATGAAGTTCTTTGCTATGGCTTTATATCAAGATTTCCAGCCTGAGGGCCACACCTTTTTAAAATGGGAGACTGGAGGCCAAAGCTGCCTCTTCCCTCTTTCTCTCTTGCTATTGTGCCCCACCCTCTCCAGTTCCCTGCAGCTGAATGTGTTTATCAAACTTGACTGCACAGGAAAGTGCAATGAGAGTGTTCCGGGTCACAAACGGGTTACCTGCCGGCCTCAGGAAGAAAGAAGAGGAAAAAGAAAAGGCCACAGTTGCAGGGTCTGTTGCTCATACTCCCCGGCTACAGTTACCTACTTCATCAGCCATGGTGACATCTGATGAACTATTAGCCTAGCCCCCATAGCTAGAAGAGCGACATCTCAGGTCAAGGTGAGTCAGGCCTGCCATCTGGTCCTGCTCAGGGCTCCTGTGCTATGACTACCAAATGGTCCTTCTAGGAGAGTTTTCTTTGTATTTCTGTACCCCAAAGAAGAGAAGAGCACTCCCATATACTGACTCCATTATGTCCCCAAATCCAGAGCTGCCATGATACTGGGAGCCATTTGCAGAGTAGGAAGAAAAGTTTTTTTAAATTAATTAATTCATTTATTTTTATTTTTGACTGCATTGGGTCTTCATTGCTGCGAGCAGGGGCTGCTCTTCGTTGTGGTGCATGGGCCTCTCGTCGCGGTGGCTTCTCTTGTTGCGGAGCACAGGCTCTAGGTGTGCAGGCTTCAGTAGCTGTGGCACGCGGGCTATGTAGTTGTGGTTCACGGGTTCTAGAGCGCAGGCTCAGTAGTTGTGGCGCACAGGCTTAGTTGCTCCCCGGCATGTGGAATCTTCCCGGACCAGGGCTTGAAGCTGTGTCCCCTGCGCTGGCAGGCGGATTCTTAACCACCGCACCACCAGGGATGTCCTGGAAAAGTGATTTTTATAAACTTTGAAGGGCCTTCAATCTGAGGCATATCCTCTGGGAAGCAGATATTGTCTACCCAAATTCTAGGTAAAGAATTTGAGCCATGAAGAGGGGGTGAAGAGGCAGAAGGAGGTTGAGTAACTTGCTCAAAGCCCCAAGCAAAGATCAGGTAAGAATTCAGGGTTCTGACTTGTCCTCAAAACACACCTGCTCCCTTTTAAATAAACATTAGAGTTCTGGAGATAAACTCAGCAAGTGTAATTTGCTAGAAGAGAAACAGTTTTCTTTTAAAAGAGAAATTTCTTTAAAAGAAGAAATGGAGTAGTCTGTGCTGTGGTGGATGAAGCACCTGAAATGCTCTGTTTATTCCTACAGAGTCAGAATGGCAAAGCTGCTGGAAGTCTCCAGGGATGGAACAGGAGGAAAGTCCAGGTGATGGTGTGGTATGTATACGTAAACGGCATGAAGCATACTGTGATATAAAATTGCCAGGGCTATGAAGCATTATATACTTTTGATGAGGCCAGCAAATGCGAGGATTAAGGTTAATTCTGCAACAAAATATGTTCAAATCTGTTATCTATAATTCCCACAGCCAAGAGAGTTATTTTGCAAATAACCATGTTGATTTTGAAGTTAGAGATAGCCCACAAAGGAGCAGTCTGTATTGGAGAAAAGGGATAAGGGGGCTCTGGAACTGCTGCAGCAGAAAAATGAAGGTATTGAAACGAAGAACTGCAGTTTCACTGTGTAGGTCATCGATAGGCAGCCAAGTGAAGCACTTGCTCTTTGCAGTCAGGGTTCTTGGGTTTCAATTTCAGTTCTGCTACTTGCTAGCTGAGCAGCCTTAGGCAAATCATGTCTCAGTTTCCTCATCTCTAAAAAAGGGATAGTAATAGGACCAATCTCCCAGAGTGTTAAAAGGATCAATTAATATTTGTAAAATATGAAGAACATTACCTAGCATGTAATAAGTGCTTTGTAGGTATCAGTTACTGTTATAAATAAAGTTTTCAAGAAATAAAGTTTTATTTTTAAAGGGTCACCCAGTTTCTCCTTAGTTTACCTTTTTTTTTTGGATTTGGTTTCCTTGTTGGCTTCATTAGCGTTTATGGTTTTGAGAAAGAAAATTGCTTGGCTATGCAAAGCCTTCAGGTTCTTGATATTTTTCCCAGTATAAAGCCATGTAATAATGGAATTATCACCTAAATAATTCTCCAGATCCACATTCAATTAATGAATAGACATACTGTTAGAGAACTGAAATATTATGACCAGTCAGACATCTTCAGGAGGAAAGATGTGAGTTTTATTTGCTTAAAAAAAAAACCCTTAAACCCAGCCAACTTGGTTTAATCAGCTGTCTGAAGTGTCAGAAAAGTGAGTCCTGAGGTGGCTAAGGGAAAGAGCGTCCACTGGATTACAGATCAGACAGAAACACCCCCAGCCCCTCATCTTCTTCTTTGCTCTGAGACACATGCAAAGCTCTTTATTTTATACTTGAAATGTCAAAGGCGCCTGGCGGTGGGCCTCTGGACCGGGGATTGGCAGACCACACTCCTGGGCAGACATAATAGAAGTTCACCATGGGGCCATGTGATTCACACAGCGTGTGCATGTCACCAGCAACCGATGGGTCTTGGCAGGGAGCCTCCTTCTGGCCTGGGAACAAATACGGACTTGTGTTTCCTCCAGTGGCAAGTGACTGTGATGGAGAACCACTCAGATATCCACACACTCTGAGGGCCCACAAGCAAAAATATCGTTCAGTGGGGCAAACATCCACACACCAAACTACTTCAACATGGTGACAACCAAGTAGAGCCTGGAGGCAAGGGGCTCTGTAGGACAAAGAGTTTACAGCAGCATTTTACTACTTCTGTATGATGGTAAAGGAAAAAGAAGTGTCTAAAAAGGAAAGATAGTACATTTAATTTGGGGGGTATTTACCTCTTGAGGTAGGCATCCCACCGCATATGCAAACACACAGAGTCCTCAACATGGCTCATCTTAGCCAAAAAGGCTCAAGTAGAAAATCAGACCTACTCTGTTCTCTCTGTACCTGTGGAGAACCCCAAGGCCCTCACTTCATCAGGCTGACTTGGAAAATGAGTACAGTTTTAGAATTTCAGGATTCTATGCTTTCTATAAAATTTCTGCTACTCAGTAAAATGCCGCTCAGTCACAGAGCAAATGCTCTGTGTGTTAAATCACCTGATTTGGGGGATAACTTGATTGTTTCTGAGCCACTCCACTCACTTTCTTTGGTAGCTCCTCAAGTGGAAGAACTCTCATTTTCCCTTTTCTTTAATAAAGAGGATAGAGATCTGAGACTTGGTGTTAATTCTATTCTTTACTTTTAGCTAATGAAGGAATATTTGCTAGTACAGGATTAACAGTGATACAGAAAATTTTTTAAAACTGAGAAAATCAAAAAAGGCAAGTGAAACACACTAGCTTTTTACACAATCTATTACTGGCAAAAAAGTTTTGTTTCCTACTGTTTCCTTCATGCTTGGCTTTAATAGCTAACTTAAAGGTTTAAAATATAAAATAATACGTACTGACTGTATTTGCAAACTGCTGAATGGTAGTTAAGCCTTTATTGAGTATCCATTATATACTGTACTTCAAACTTTTAAAGGTTACCAAGAAACAGAATAAACATTTCCAACCCTCAAAGACAACCTTATTGGGGAAGTAAAATGAGTATATAATTCAACTTACAAAAAATTCCAAAGCAACATTCTGACCCACAGGATGAGTTTATTTAAATTTAGACAAGTTGGAGAACTTATCCTATACTTCCAACTATTATAGAAGAAAAGGCATTTCATATTACACCTTGACAAAAGGAAATAGAAGAACTGGATTGATAATTTTACTTTTATAACATTACAGTGAGGAAGGTAGCAAGTAATATGGTGCCAATTTGAAAGTAAAGTCAGAAGTTTAGTGATCTGTCCAAGTTCAGTGGCAATTCACTGGGATTATCTGCAGGAGCTAGACACAAGCTACTAAATATCCAATCCACTATGGTTTTACATGAGACCACTCTGTGTCCTGGCTTTTGTGGGGGAAGAAACCAATACACACACTGAAAAAATGTATGTATTATTTTGGTAGTTTGTTGATTCTGTGACAGAAATGTATAACCCGGTCTGTTTAAAAAAACAGGCTTGATTCTCAAATTTTAAAGCACTGAAATAACAACTGCTATGTTTTTTCTTCGGAAAAAGTATCCTAATTTGACCTTATTCAAGCAGTAATATAATTCCAGGGGGACCAATGAAGAGGAAGGAAAGAACTGATGAGGTCTAACTGGTGACTGCATTTACAGATTAATCTTTTTTTTTTTTTTTATAAATTTATTTATTTATTTTTAGCTGTGTTGGGTCTTCGTTTCTGTGCGAGGGCTTTCTCTAGTGGCGGCGAGCGGGGGCCACTCTTCATCGCGGTGCGCGGGCCTCTCACTACCGCGGCCTCTCCCGTTGCGGAGCACAGGCTCCAGACGCGCAGGCTCAGTAGCTGTGGCTCACGGGCCCAGTTGCTCCGCGGCATGTGGGATCTTCCCAGACCAGGGCTCGAACCTGTGTCCCCTGCATTGGCAGGCAGATTCTCAACCACTGCGCCATCAGGGAAGCCCCAGATTAATCTTGACAGGGAACAAATAACATCTCCTCCCAGGAGGCCCCAATATAGCCAACTGAGAAGTGGGGTCATTATGAGCACAGTGGATTTTTCTGATTACGATAAACTTTTTAATTACTTTAAGTGAAATTCTTTTCAGTGTTAGTAAACTTAAAAATTAAGCACTGTACTGTCTTTTTTTGTCATACCGGCTATGCATGCAATCCTCTCTTATTCTTTACATTGCTTTGCACAGCAATTCGTCTGCCCTGAAATCAGAATGGGAAAATGGTACACATTTATTAAAAAAGCACTCACATACCAAAACCTGCAAGACCTCACACAGGGAAAGAATGAGCTGAATGAGTGGTCAGCAGCTTAGCCCCAGAGCAGTTTCATTTTTATCCAGGTTCTACAGTGGCCTTTCTCATGTAATTTCATTTGAAGCTAATAAGTTTGGAAAACAGTTATCCAAATGAATCAATGAAGGTGGTGCAGAACTAGAATAAAGATTCAATTTTTATTTTTCAATTAGGTGATAAATTCTCATTCTAGGAAGATACTACAACATATCACAAAACATACCAACTACATACATCCACAATGAAAGTCATTATGAAAGAGTATTCATGAAACGATTGTGTCATGGAAGCAAAACAACTAATTTGGAACATGAGAGCCAAGTAATCAAGTTCCTTTAAAAAGCAGGATGGGGGGGGGCAATGGCATTTTCTGACTGATAATATTAAGTCACAATAAATAATATTAAGGAATCAGTGTTAATTTTCAAGGTGAGATAATAGTACTGTGGTTACGTTAAATAGGAGTTGATATCTTTTAAGGAAACACTCTGAAATATTTACAGATGAAATTATATGAAGTCTGAGATGCAGGGCATGGAAGCGGGGAGAAAGTGAGAATGTAGATAAGGCAAGATTGGCTATAGGTCGTTAAATGTTGAGGCTGAATCAAATTACATCAGATTTCTTGTATTGCCCCCACCACTTCTGCACAGATTTGAAACCTTTCATAATAAAAAATTTTAAAAGACTCTATTTTGAGGACTGTAAGCAAAAAGGAATGGCTTTGATGAACTCTGAGAAGCAGCAAAAGACATTTCTGAAATTATTTTAATTCCGCCTAGTCCCTGCTTTCGATAGTCAACAAAATTGGGCTTTAGTTCCCTAATGTGAAGTAAGGCTCTATAAAGTGAGGCTACGGCTTCATCCAATTCTATAATTAAGCCCAGACTGTGATGATGTACATTTGGAGTGTCTGCCTAATGAGTTACCAACAACACGTTGTGTTTTTTATCATGGCCCCATTCTACCTACACGCCCATCATATAACATTTCTAGCGTACTCTGTTGCATTTCCCTGTTAGTTTGTGCTTCGAAATCACACCCGAACTTTAATATTATCTTAAGCAAAATATAAACAAAAAGTTAAATGTGGTGCAAAAATAATCATACCAAATACTTCAAAGCCATTAGCACGGGTAAATGAGTTCTGTCTATAAAAACACAAGAAGCACACCCCCTATTAACACTGTCTTGGGAAATCAGAGGCTATGATGTGAATGAGTACAGAGGCCATGCCTGCTTTTACCAAAACTATGTGACATGCTCCTATTTTTCTACTTTTCACAGAATTAAAAAGTTAAACAAAACGAAAATTCCAAACTGTGGAAGGAAAATCTCCAACTTCATCTGTCTTTAAAAATTTTTTAAATATGAAAAAGTAGTCTGATGATTTCAATGTTTAGGGTATTTGAACTAAGTTAACTAATATTTTTAATCCATAGTTTGCTGTCATCAAAAGGCAGCGTGGGGCTTCCCTGGTGGCGCAGTGGTTGAGAATCTGCCTGCTAATGCAGGAGACACGGGTTCGAGCCCTGGTCTGGGAAGATCCCACATGCCGCGGAGCGGCTGGGCCCGTGAGCCACAGCTGCTGAGCCTGCGCGTCTGGAGCCTGTGCCCCGCAACGGGAGGGGCCGCGATAGTGAAAGGCCCGCGCACCGCGATGAAGAGCGTCCCCGCACCGCGATGAAGAGTGGCCCCCACTTGCCGCAACTAGAGAAAGCCCTCGCACGAACCGAAGACCCAGCACAGCCAAAAATATAAATAAATAAATAAATAAATAAATAAATAAATAAAATAAATTAAAAAAAAAAAAAGGCAGCGTGGAGAGGGAATTTTTCATTGGTTGAATACTTTCTATGCTTTAGGTACTGTGTACCTCAGACATAATCCCTTATGATGTAGGCTTTATTATTCCCACTTTAGAGATAAGAAAGTTGAGGGTCATGGAGGTTAAGTAATTTGCCTTAAGGTCACATACTGAATAAGGGGCATATTCAAACTTTCCAGAAGATTTTGACCCCATGGGTGTTTTTAAAATCATTTGCCTTCCAGCTTACTGACATAGTCCTGAACATTTCAGAATGCATTAATACATAGAAAGATAGGATTAACAGAAGTCTTTCTAGGTACTCTTATTAGACTTCCAATAAAATAATTCTATAAATATATATGTGTTTATCACATATGTATGCTTCCATTTTACTAATGAATCAATTTCTACCCAGCCGGGTCCAAAGAAAGTTAATCAAATTCCACAATTTCCTCTAAATACACTAGAGAGAGACAGCTGAAAAGTCAGAGACTAATTCAGCTGGTCACTCCTACTATTTTCACATTGGAAAGACAACTGCTTACAACTGAATTCTCTCTAAACTTCAAGCAGCAATAACTCAGGCCAGAACACGCTCTCCTGTCACACTCTATCTTCTCCAAGTTTGGGGGAGTTTTGTCTCATAAAGATAATTAAAGACATGGCCGTGCCACTTGCTAGGATTTCTCTCTTTCTCTTTTACCTCTTATAAAAGAAGAAACTTTAGTTTAAAGATTAGATTTTTTTTCTTTTTCTAAAGCTGAGTATACCAACTGGCATCGGCTGTATTAAAATCAGGAAAAACCTCAATCAAAAAGCCCCTCTCGGAAGGCAGGCTTTCTTGTTAATATGCACCAACATGAAAGGCTTTCTTTTCATCCTATACAACTACAGTGTGTGTAAATTGCAGGGGGCTCATTGGCATAAATCTCGGCTGCGACCTCTGAGGTAAACTGGATTTACATTACTTTCTGACAAGAATTAAATGAAGGCCTTGTGGATATACGAACAGCCTTCTAGGCTGCAACAGATGGGCATGAATGTGCTCCCTAGGAAAACTATCAGTGACATCTGTGTCCTCCAAATTCTGGTGGTCTCAGCCAATTAACAGGGGGAAAGAAAGGGTGGGGTTGGGAGGCCACTGCACAGCCCGCAGCCAAAACTGAGGCAGAGTGTTTGTGTTTGGAGATGGGATCAGGCTGGCCCGAAGCATCGAGGTTAGCACTTTATTGTTATCTTTCAAACGGAGAATGTGGCTTACAAGCTATTTGTATACCACAATGAGGATAATATGATTTTTCTCATTTGACCGGAGGAGATGGCCTTCTCTTGCAGCTGATATCATATTTCAGCGCAATCTCTTTGAGACGGGTGTTTACTTTTGTCTCTTCTGAGGCAGGCTGATGGTGCTGCTGTCTGCCAGTTTATGCGGTGCATTCACGTGTCACAAAGCAGGTGAACTCTAAGACAAAACAGAGATCTCTCCCGAAAACCTTCCTCAAAATCTATTTTTTTCCTCTTCCAAAGTAGCTTTTACTGATTTCACAAGGAAGTCAAAATCAAGGGTTTCTGGTTAAAACAGTCAAGAGAGATTACATCACAGAACTTCAGTGAAGTGATGGAGGATTCCTTGAAAAGACAGCAAAATGAACCATGAACCTTACTGTCTGAATTTGTCAGATTTTGGCATGCCAATCCTCCTGTGTTTAACGTGCAGGCAGAAGGAAAACTGGATGAACCTAAGCAGAGAATAAGATTCCCCTTGCACTCTCTCGTTTCATTTCCTTGGACTGCACGGAGCAAACGACCAGGATTGGGGAGCTAAAGACATGGCAGGGGAGATGAGAACTAACATTTACTTGTTCAGCACCGTAAGGAATTAGGAGATGACTATTTAGATATTTTAGGTCCCGTGTCTCCCAGGCCCAAGCATTAAGAACAGAGGCTTTGGGGCTTCCCTGGTGGCGCAGTGGTTGAGGGTCTGCCTGCCAATGCAGAGGACATGGGTTCGAGCCCTGGTCTGGGAAGATCCCACATGCCACAGAGCAAATGGGCCCATGAGCCACAGTTACTGAGCCTGCGCGTCTGGAGCCTGTGCTCCGCAACAAGTGAGGCCACGGTGGTGAGGGGCCCGCGCACCGCGATGAAGAGTGGCCCCCGCTTGCCACAACTAGAGAAAGCCCTCACACAGAAACGAGGACCCAACACAGCCATAAATAAATAAATAAATAAATAAATAAATAAATAAAAAATAAATTAAAAGGCCTCTTTTTAAAAAAAAAAAAAAAAAAAAAAGAACAGAGGCTTTGGACCCAAAGTACCCACATCTGGCTCCACCACTTCCTGGATATGACACAATGGGCAAGTTACTGAACTTCTTTGTGCCTCACTTTCCTTACCTGTAAAATCAAGCTAATAATCGTATCTACCTCTTAATAAGGATAAAATAACCTAACACATGGAAAATGTTTCTGACATTGTTTGAGGGTTATTTCTATCCTGAGTTTATGAAGAGGAGTACTGAGGGCCCATTTTCCCCACCCTCCTCCTTAGGCTTGGTTTAGAGGCCCAAACCTCTAAGCTAATTTTTCAAAATGAAAGGCATTATGTTCCACTAGTTTTTTAGAAATTCACAAAACTGATTTTCAAAAGAAACAATTTGTATCACTTTTAGGAACTTAAGGTCATACTTCACATATTTCCTTTAAAGTGTAAGATTCTGAAATTATGATTTGCTAAGATAAACTTATCAATAGCATCTGAATATCTCTGAAATATAAAATAGTCTGCCAAGAGGCTAATAAAATATTTAGACCCCCCCCCCAAATTTAAGCCATTTGTTTTAACTCCCTTTTCCTAGTTGTAGAAATGGAAGTGAGTAGCTTGTGCTGTCGTAAATCGAGGTTATTATATGTGAAGTTTTAGAAGACAATAGTTAACTGTGATAGTTTGGATATAAACTATTTACCTCTTTGTCCACGGCGTTGTTTATAACACTAATTCCATATAGCAATTGTTTAGAACAACAACAACAACAAGAGGAGGGCAAAAAGGGTAAGTCGACCTTCTAAACAAGAGAGCCACTAGCTGTACATGCTCCTCTTGCTGTGTTTTTAAGGTAAATTTTCACTTATGGATTCTTAGTCTCTTATTTTCTGCTCTGTATGACTTCCTAATGATCCAGTTATAAAAACTAGAGCAAGCTGAGCCTCAGCAAAATGTAGGACTGCTTCTAGGGGAAGCCAAATTATTGGTCCACAAAGAAGTGCTTGCTCTTTCTCCATTACTTATTTGCTGGCTTTCAAAACCCATGGACTCAATAGTGAGGATGAAGACAATTGTGGGCACAATTTTTATACAAATTGTGAAGTTTTCAAAATCTTCATTAGGCTGTGATGCCAAACATAATTTTCTCTTATTCTATTGGTATGATATCTTCATGTTGATCTTCAGACAGCAGAGGGGCCTTTGTCTGCACAGAGATTCAGAAGAGAATTGACACTAAACAAAAGCACCTGTTGTTTCGTTCGCGTAATGGCCTCAGAAGTGACCAGTTGGCTGCATTTTCCCCACCCTCCTCCTTGGGCTTTTCCCAACACTACCATCTCACACATCATTACTGGACGTAAAAGGAGAATAATTGAGGAGAAGATCAATAAATTTAAAAGCTCTTTAAGGAAAGACATAATGAATTTGGTACAGCACATATTTTTAGATCAAAGATGCCTTTGAAGTGACAAAACCCTAATCCATAAACTACTGAAGCACTTCCTTTCTCTCCCAAACGGCTTGTTGTCAAATAAAATGGAAGTTAATGAAATTATCTTTATCTGAAAATGGCCAAAAGAAGCCATCACCTAATGACAGCCTTGTCACAAACGACAATTGGGGAAACTGTCAGGAAGGCAAGGCCTAACAAGCAGAGGAGTGGGCTTGCTGTGTGCACTAATCTGGCCATGCAGCCCCACACACAATCCCAGCCAGCTTGCTGTGTGAAACAGCTAAGGCTTTGTCAGTGGTGGCAAGGACTGGAAAGAGTGCTCTTTCATGAATATGTATTACCATCCCTTGAAGCCTACAGAGACAAACCCTTCAAAACGGAGATATAAAACACACACACACACACCACCGACCAACAAAAACCAAGAGAACCTAAGCTACTCGGTTGAGTGTAGGGAAATGCTAGTAACTAATGAAAGATCACGCATTGGAAATCGAGCCACAGGCACCCGGTTCCATGTGTTTGCAGGATCTTTATTTCCCAGCAATTAAGATGAAATCTTTAGGGGGCTTTCAATCTTTGGGAACCACGTCTATAGATTCCAAGAGGCTACACACAGTTACATGGTTTGCAAAGCACACACCTTATAATGAATTCACCTTCCCAATGCCAGATATGGTCTGAAATCCTAAATATGTGAAAATAATTTTCATATTAACTAAGTATACATGCAGTTTTAAGAAACCGATCAAATCTCACATTGGCTTCCTATGAAAGTAGTAAAAACACTATATGGAAAATTATGATAAAGATGCATTTGTCTAATATTGAGCAGAAGGACACTGTGCAGGCAAAAAGTAAAAACTGCAAGCAAGAAATTTTAAGGTGAAATGGAGAAAAGACCCACTCTGCAAGCCCTCTGTAATCCTAAAATAGTGTTTTAAAAAGTGTTAAAATGTTTTTTGAAATTCATATTATATGTATATCCTTTTCTACAAAGATGAATGATTTCACATTCATCGCTGGACACAGACCTAGTAGGATGCTTTTGAATGACTGAACTTTGTTTTTTCTACTGACATGGCAACTTAATTTAGTTCAAATATGAGTATATATTTAAATTCACTTTTCATAGCAGCAGATGCACAGGCAGAAGAGTAAAAGGTTGTTTCTCTTTTAGTTTTTCTTCTGATATGATAAAGTCTGGTTTCCCACTGTGCAGGAGACAAAGCTCAGTTGTGAGGGGTTTTGATAGTACGCCATGTTTGCCACAGATATTTACATTTCATCAGCATATTCTCCTCTACGTGAAGTCCAGCGTTGAACGCTCCCGCTGCACTAAAGCTAATCCTCTCTAAAGAGCTACAGGCTATGTTACACGTAGCCACAGCAGCAGCCGTGCCACCGGTGCATCACTTTGAAGACGATGAACAGAGTTCTCGTGTGCGTCCCCTGTACCCAGACTCATGAACCACTGCTTTCTGTGCTGTGAAATCCTTCTGTGTTCATCAAGGAGAATTACGAGGAGGCTGAAATCCACGTTACCACTCTGAAAGCTGGACTGTACTTGAAGAGGAGATGTTATGCTGATTTCACTTTTTCCTAAGTGTCTATCCACAATGTTTTCAACTAAGATTAAAATGAACTATATCCAAGTATTTTGGGTCCTTTGATTAGCATCAAGTGCTAACCACATCTTTCATCTAGGGAATCTGATCCTGGATAATCAGAGGAAAGAGACTCAGTGATGCCACAGGTCCTCTTTTCTTTACCCTATTTTTATAGGATAACATTTAAACATTTAGATGTAGTAATCTGTAGTAGCTCACTTCCCTGCAGACAAAGATGACTTAGCTAGCATTATCTATGCAGCAGATAGATAATCCAGTATCCAATTTCAACAAAATATAACAAACTAACAGTTGTACAACATTGCAGAAAATGTAATTTTTTAGTTAAAAACAAAGAAAAGTGAGTACATCCTGCTACTGATGATATTCCCTTACTAATGCTTAGATTGTACTATAAATAAAATTGATCTTGTTTTTTCTTATTTTATTATAATTAAATTGTAAAAAGTGGTTTATAAATTGTAATTTTGAAAATAATTATTTGGTAAAAATTGCTATTGAACATGCCATTATACTGCTTAATGTTATTTTACTTAAAGTGCCACATGGTAAATTCTCCTATGATTAAAACAGGAGACACTTTGATTTTCATACCAAATGGAAATATTTCTTTTTATTAGACTATGAGAATCTAAACCTCATCATATTGTCCCTTTTCGCCTTTACTCCCAGGAAACTCAGATTTTGTGATCAGTTCCATGCTGTCTTTCACTTAGATAATCTTGTACAAACCCTCTAACCCAGACCCTTTGTTACTTGGTCCACATTCTTTACCATTGGCTTAGTAGTTCTAGAAATATGAATGTGTCTCTTTATAGGTAATTTCAAATATTTTTGAACGTGTGTGCAAGTTAAAATACAATTCACAATAGTGTTCCTTATTGCATTTGGCCATTTTCTTCACAAGCGTATGCCAGAAAGTCTTTTTGGAACAATGGAAAGAACTCAGCGCTTGGAGTAAAATAGGCCTGGATTTGCTGTACACCTACTATGTGGCAGGAAGTATTTGCCTGCTCTTCTGAGGTGACTGAGCCGTGAGGCAGGCAACCAATTATTTCTGTTGCTGTAGGCAACTTTGGCACTTCCAGACACCAAAGAAAACTTTGCTGTAAGTTTTCTTGCTGTACCCCTTTAATCCTGGCAATACCTAAGTTCAGACTAAAGCCTCATTTATAATTAGTATAATTCTCTGCTTATTCTTATATTCCGGTAATTTCCAAGGTAAAACATACTCTGAAAGATTTTATTACAGTCATCCAGACATTAGCAAATACCTTTCCTAGGTGGCGTGCCTCCTTCTGTGTCTGTACCACTTTAAAGCTGTTAAGGCACCTCTTTCTGGGTGATTTTCCTATTCTCTCTTACACTTCTTCCTGAGTGTCTGTTTAGCATCACTTTCCCCCCACACTTCTAATTTAAACAAAGGAGGAAAAGAAGTAGAGAACTGGGTATATGTAAAATTGTTCATGATATTTTACTCAAAAACTATCGTCTTAGGAAAAAGCACTAAGTATGAATGTACTTAATAAAAAATGACATAAAGTCGTTTGTTAATCAAAATGATTTAAAGAATGCAAACCCTTCAGCTGTTATTCAAATATATATATTTAAATGTGTGTTACTGCTAAACAGTTATAAAAATGGATAATACAGTAGGCCCCAAAGAAACTTCATAAATCAGCAAAAGGAAAAAATATTTGACCAAAATTCATAAAAGCACTAAATTATTAACACAACATTTAAATTTATAATTGGCTCACTTGGAAATTTCAACAGCACTCACGAGTCATCTCACTCTTATTTTCTGATACATTTTTAAACTTCAGGGATGCAACCAAAACTATACTCAAAAGAAAATACATAGCTTGATAATCTTTTATAATAAAAATGAAGTACAAACTGTGCTTTCATCCTAAAGAAAGGGCGCAACAAACAGTCTTAGGGAAACGGGAGGGATGAATAAACATAAAATGTTTTAAAATAATTATTTATAAAGTAGTAAATAAATCAAAATGGTATTTATTTGAAAAGGCCAATAAGTTGGCTTTCAGGAAAATCTAATGAAAAAAAGGAGAGAGAATATTTTCAGATCGAGAAACGTGGTACAAACTTTAGAAGTCTAAGAGACTATATGTAAAAATCCACCTAAAAATGTGAACATTTGCATAAAGTGTATATTTTCTAGGACAATTTTGATTTACTATCAAAACTGAAAAAAAATCTAGAATATAATTAAGACTAATAGTAAGTGAAAAAATTCTCTTACTTTCAAGAAAGGTGTCAGGTTCAGATGATATCAGAATCAATTTCCACCAAATCTTTCAGATTTATGTGATTTCCAGGATATTTAAATTATTACAGAAGACAGAAAAGTGTAAAAGACATTTCCAGTTCATTTTATGAGGCTGACATAACACTACTATTAATATCCGACCAAGACAATGAAAAAAAGATAACTAAAGATAACTATAGTAGACACAGTTGTTGCCCACCCATATCTCCAAAATATAAACTGCCAAGTGTAAATTTAATAAGAGATGAATCTGAGCCATAAGAGGAAAGAAAGCTTTACTGAGGTGAACAAAAGAACAAACAACCAAATAATATTTATGGATTCAAAGTCTTAATATTTTAAAGATGTCATCCTCTCCTAAATCATCTATACTTTTAATAAACAACCCCAATGTCCATCAGCTGATGAAACGACAAAGTGTAGCATACCCATACAACAGAATATTATTCAGCAGTAAAAAAGAACTTGCTACAACATAAATGAACCTCAAACACGTGCTAAGTAAAAGAAGCCAGACACAAAAGACCACATATTTGGGCTTCCCTGGTGGCGCAGTGGTTGAGAATCTGCCTGCTAATGCAGGGGACACGGGTTCGAGCCCTGGACTGGGAAGATCCCACATGCCATGGAGCAACTAGGCCCGTGAGCCACAACTACTGAGCCTGCGCTCCGCAACAAGAGAGGCCGTGACAGTGAGAGGCCCGCGCACCGCGATGAGGAGTGACCCCCTGCTTGCCGCAACTAGAGAAAGCCCTCGCACAGAAACGAAGACCCAACACAGCCAAAAATAAATAAATAAATAAAATTAAAAAAAAAAAAAGACCACATATTTTGTGATTCTATTTATAAGAAATTTTAAGAAAATTTAAGTCAAGAGATATAGAAAGAGGATTAATGGAGTAGAACGAGGGCTGGGGATAGGAACAAGGATTAACTGTAAATGAGCATGAGGGATCTTATTTGGGTGATTAAAATGTGCTAAAACTGGATTTTGGTGATATCTGCATAACTTGGTAAATTTACTAAGAAGAATTTAATTGTACTGTTAAATGAGTAACTTTTATGGTGTGCAAATTATATCTCAATAAAGATGTTAAAAATTGTATTTAGCTAATAAGTTTCATTCATTAATTTTTGGTTATCCTTATTTACAAAAGAGGCAAATGAGGCTCAAGGAAATTAAGTAACTTGCTTGCTGTTAAAGCTTTTTGTTTTACACATCAGAATTCATACCTCAAACGGTAATTTCTGTCTGCTGTCCTCCCCTGATCGAATGCTTAAAGACATCTATCTGAATCTCATTTTACCCACTCTATTAGTGAACCTACTTTCCATTATGCAGGGTACTTCCCTATCTATCCCCACTGTATGTTGGTTACGCAGATCTCTATATGTGTTAAACTTATAAAATAAAGACCAAACTAAAGGTCAATTTTACTGTGTATTAAGTTAAACAATAAAATAAATAAAAATAAAGCCAATTTATTCTGGTTTCCAAAAGAAGAAAGAGAGGGCGAAGAGAGGAAGAAAGGGAAAGGAAAAAAATCATGAAGCTGTAATGTCTTACCTTTTAAAACTGAGGTATCTAAATAGTAGAAAAATAGTAGTAGAGTGGGCTTACACACCAAAAAAAAATTGCATGTTTTTTTCTGGCTTATATTGGTATCAGCAGAAACTAGGGGAATGTGTGTGAAAATAAATTCTAAAATGCTAGACTAAGGAAGGAAAAAGGAACATAGCTCCCTTGGGTCAAAATGATTAACATGGGTACATTTACCAGAGATTCTAGATTCACTGTGCTGTTTCATTAGGTGGGATTGGTTATCACAATTTGGTTAGAAAGTAGAAAATACGTAAGACGCCTTGGTAAGACACAACTGAGGATAAGAGATAAATTCCATGAGAGTTCAGAGATCTATTAATTCACTGATGTTTCTGGGAGTCTAGAGATCTGGGGTACACTGAGGTATCCCCTCCAAACTAAAAGACAATTTGCTGCACCTTGTATCCAGTTCCACAAAGAAAGAGGCACACACATTTGGTGGGATTCTAGTATAAGAGAGGCAAAATAATATTACATTGGTGTTGCTCCTTCCTACTTATTGAATAAGCCATGCTTCTATGTTTAAGGAAGGCTCAAAGCAAACGAATATTCTTCAGCCAGTTCAGTTTAAAGAAAAAGCCACTCTTGCCACTTAGCTCTTGTGACCCAGGAAATCTAATGTGTACAACGTTCTGTAGCAGATCATTGAGCCCATGGAATTCCCAAATAACACAATAATAGTACAGCCCCTAGAATTGACAGCAAAGCCATACCTCTTTGACAAATAACGAATTTCCTCAAGAAACTTCTCCTGTTTTTTTCTGTTGGGTTCTGGTAAAGACTGAATATCTGGTCATGGGAAATGAACTGATAATGAGACCTGTGCTGTCTCTCCCTAACTAGATGCTGTTTGATGGACCTACTGTTAAATTTGGATGGGCAGAGCAGCTCTCCATCAAGATGAAATGGCGCATACAAGGTCACCCTCAACCACGTTCTAGAAGCACAAGAAACTTCCATGAGCAAATGGCTCCAACTCTCGTGGCCCCTAATCTTGCTGTAATGCCTCCTCTTCCTGGACCCACACATATAGGGGACTGCCTAATGGACAGGGAAGAAACAGTTCAAGACTGATTTACTAATGGTTATGCATAATATACTGGCAATGGCCATAAATAAATTGGTGCAGCATTAGAGTTTTCCACACTGTTGGCCATGAAGGACAAGTAGGAAGATAAATCTTCACAATAAGCAGAACTTTGAGAAGTACATCTAATTGTATATTTTACCTAGAAAGAAAGATCATCATAGTGAAGATTTATACATAGAGCCTAAAGGTTTGTTTCAATGGTGAGCAAGTTGGAAGGAACAAGATTGGATGACAAGGAGGTTTAGGGTAGAGGTACATGTATACACCTCTCAAAATAGGTTCATGCTGTGAGAATATTGTGCCTCACGTGAATGCTCAGCAAAGGGCTCTCACTACAGAGGAGACTCAAGAATCAGATGGGCAGGAAGCTCAGTACTGCAAACGTCAGCTATCCTTTTTCCCCAGAAACACAACTATTCCTCAGTAGGTTCAAAAGCAAAGTGGCCGTGGTGACAGAGATGGAGGTTATCCATGGGCTCAACCACGAGAACTTGTTACCAAGGCAGATCCAGCTACCACCTCAACTGAACGCTTAAAATGCCAGCAGCAGAAACGCATGCTGAGCCCTCCATACAGCTCCAAATGTGGGGAATAGGGTGGCGTGGCTAGCCTCCTGTTGACTGATGATACTGAACCTCTTTCACTGTGGACTTGGTAGCAATTTTTCTCACTAAAATATGTTATGCATATAGATTTTACCTCCCTGTTACGCTTCTATTAGCAAAACTTTCTGTGAACTTACTGAGAGCTTATTTAGCCCACAGTAATCCATGTACTATTACTTCTGGCCAAGAGTGCTATAGGATTCCCACAGGATTCATTGGTTTTACCATAACCCAGGAGGAGCTGGCCTTGTAGAGAAGTGCAGTAGTCTTGTTACAAAGACTCACAGAGCCAGCTGGAGGACATCTTATGAAGCTGAGGTACTGGCGTAGAGAAAATGGTGTATGCCCCGAATCAATAACCAATATATGGTGTGTTTCACCCAAGGACAGATCACATGGATCCAGGGATCACAGGGAAGAAGTGGGAGTAGAACCTCTCATACTACGCTTCCTCCCCTTACTGAGAGTGCATTAAGGAAGCTATAAATCTAGCCTCATAATAGTTGCAAAAAGGGGGGCTGTGGTCAATATTTATACTTTCTTGCTTTCATAGTAGTGTATATGTTCATACAGTAACCTATTTGTTTTTTCTCCATCTCTTTTCACCTATCATTTTACCTAGACTGTGTTGGTGGTGATGATCTTTATAGTTTAGTCCGTGAATAATATATATGTAGCTTTCACAAAACTTATCAAATGTCCTCTTCTTTCTCTTATTTAACTGTCTACACAATAAATTCTTTCTAGGATTAAGTTCTAAGAATGAGTCTGCATTTCCAGATGAATTTACACACTTTACTGACTCATGAGAAGAGTACAATCTAGCATGTTTCTCTTTTAAACTGGTTGTCTGGAAGCTCAGAGATTCCTATAAACTCCATTGTAATGATTCATTCACTTCAGGTTTCCAGACACTGCTTCCTTCCTTTCTTCTAAATGTTTCTGATCAGTGCTTTTCACTTTAACTTTTCCTGCACTGGTTTATACCCATTTTTAACAGTGCATATCACTTTGGTTCCTATTTATAAATAAACCTGCCTTTAGCAAAGCAGTTCATGACTTCCCTTAGCAGCAGCTGAGCCACAGAACGACCTGTTCATTCAACGAGGATTTGTTGAGTGCTTACCATGTGCAGACACAACAGTGCTACTCCTCATCTCTGTGCACGGTCCTCATATCCTCGACTATCCCTATTATTTCATGTCAGATGCCCACTGTCAATTCCATGGGCAACACTTACGTGACGTGTGGCTCCTCTTATTTGGACTGTCTTTCAGAGTCTGTTTCTGACTGTTCCTCAGTCCCATCCTCTAGGTTCTGTCTTTCACCAGTGGGTGCCTTTAGACTCAAATCCACTCTTAGATAAGATCTTATAATTTCTGAATTTTCTGATAACTTCTCTATTTACCATGGCTTAGATTAACTATAACATTTAGAAGCTTTTAGAAGCTACCTGAAAACCAGAACTGCCTCATCCTGAGAGCTAGGGACTTTCTTCCTTTTGAAATGAATGAAGATGCCGTGAACGTACAGTGGATAGTAGTCTGCATTGTGAAATGAATGAAGATGTGAAATACATGGAATTGGGACACAATGCAGTCTCTGGAGAGATGTGTTCTCCACTGGCAATAGTCAACCAGGATGGTGGTGTACAAGTCAGTCTCTTGAGAGTCTGGTTAGTAAAAATAAAAGGATTAGGCTGCACACAATCCACTGCTCTTTCCTCTCTCTCTGTTCTTTAGGAATAATACTTGTCCAATATAGGTACAATCCCTCATGGGTAGGTGGACTACCTTCCTCTTTTTTTCCCCTAAAGTGACCTTTCCTCCTTCCTGGCTGCTTGTTCTACCCAAGCACATATATTTATTCTTTAATTCATCCAACATTTTTGTAAGTACGTACTATGTGCCAGACACAAAATGTTTAAGGATAAAGAGATGAATATGGTACTGTTTCTGGACTCTGGAAGTACATAGTTGTGGGGAGGCCGATATGCAGACCATAATTACAGCCTCATGATAAATGACAAGGCAGAGGCACTACACAGGCCTAGAGATGTCCCTTCACCTGACCCACAAGCTGAGAGGCTCTTTGGGGACAGTGACCCTGCTTTATAATGCAGCAAAAAGTCATCAATCCATCACGTTGGGTGAGTTGCTGAGCTTTTTCACAACTGAAAGAACCAACAAAACATCTCAGGCCCCTGCAGGAGCAGGCAGTTTTGGAAAGTCACATTAATTTTCCCACAAACTCATGTAGTTGTGATCTGCGATAGTAAAACCTGTACTCCAAAGTAGAATTTTGAGGGAAAAAAATGTGTTTCTCCAGAGGGTAGGGCACATAGATTATACAAAGTACTACAGAGCTCCCTTAGGAGTCCTGAATGCCCAGTGTGGTACTCTTGAAATTTCCTTCAGCCAGTGAAATGATGTCACTAAAGGATGGTAATTGGTCCCTAAAGGATTGCCTTGGGGAGGGTACAGAACAAATACTCAACAGTGGCGTAATCAAGCAAGGGAGGATATAATTACTTATATACATCAAAACATGTGGACTCTTCAGACATGTACAATGGGTTCAGATAATTAAAGTGTTACATATAGATATTCTGAGAAGGTAACATTTCTGTACCCCTCAAGAGACTTACAAGAAATCTATTGATGTTCCCTACTTGATACTCCTTTTCTTTGTATCAGTGACTAGCAACCAGCATGAATACTCAACCAAAACATTTCTACCAGAAGCAAATGCAGGCTTGTCTCTCACAGCACATATGATTGTGGGTGGACTCACTTCGACAGACAGATTAATGGTCCCCTTGGAAGAAGTAACCCAGTGTGTCGGCAAAGGATGCTTTTGGCTTGTACAGCCTTTATTAATGTATCCACTTTACTTAGCCCTCCATTCAACAAAACAAAAACCACTGCTTTCTTTTCTAGGTAGTCATTGCTTAATAGTCACCCTATCCAAGTTCGCCATCTGCAGGTCATACAATTTACAAATGCTTTTGAGAAGATTGCATGGGAGGATTCACATGTGCCTACTTTTGGGGGAGTTTATACTGCTGTTGATTGATACCACAACTGATGGCTACTTACTGCATAACTACTGTCTTGTTAGATATTTCCTGGACTCATCTTTTACATTTGTCTACACGCAGGGATTTACATTAAAAAGGAAACAGTGAAGAGGAGCTATGAAATACATGTTTTAGTGTCATGTTTCTTAACTTAAAAAAATGCAGCCTTCCTTCTGGTTAACATAAAAATAACACACTTTCATTAATGCCTGTATTACAAAGCACTAATAATCCTAATCATCCCTACCATCTACTGAGCCCTTAGCTTGGTACCATTGGCCTAAGAACTTATAAACATTATCTAATTTAATACTTAACAGCACATTTATGAAGTACTTTTATTCTCATTTTGTAGATGAGAAATCTGAGGTTCTAAGAGGTTAAGCAGCTTAGCCAAGGACATAGAGCTAGTTAGTGAGTTGGTTTTGGAGATCTGTCTCACTTCAAATCAATGCTCTTGAAAAACCCACCATACTGCCCCCAAGTATTTCATTTTTCTGTGTTTCAAGCCTATGATGACTGCCTATATATTTTTCAACTACTCCCCTGCCTTTGAGGTAAATATATAAATATAAATATGTGTCCTCCCAGGCAGGGAGCAGGAAAGAATAACCTTTTTCCTCAACGTGCTGTACAACAGCCAAGAGTACAACCAGAAACTGCGAAGCAGTCTCTTGCATCACCAAGTTAGTCCAGTAGCATTCCAGAAGCATTCCAGAAGTCCGGGGTAAAGCTGTGACCCACTCTTCTTCTTCCTCTTCCTGGAGCTTAGGTTGGCAAGTGTGTCCTGATCATATCTGACCCTCTCCACTGACTTTAAATAAAGTCGTGTTCAATCAACAATGCCTAAGGTCCAACCCTCTCTCCTAAAGGATCCTCAATTTGCAGTTTCTGTCATATTTTTCTTTAGAGTTTGCCTTTTTAGAAGATCAAGAAGATTTATTTTGGGAGGTATTTTCTTTATTTTCAGTTGAATTTGAGTTTCTATTCTTTTCTGTCCCCAAAGGTGAGGTTCACTTGGGCAAAGTGGAGGCATGCCCACTTCTGGAATCCAGTAATTTTTGGATAGGCCACCGAAATAACTAGTTTGCGTGAGAAACCATAGTTCCCTGGGGACAAGAAGACTTTAAAGACTGAATTAGGAGATTCTTCGGTTTAATTTAGCTGCAAGGAACAGAACATACCCAAACTAGCTTTAACATAAAGGGGAAATTATTGGGTGGACACAGGGATATCTCATGGATGTAAGGACAGAAAATGAAGATAGTCTTCATGAGGGATTACAATCAGGACATGGAAATTTGTTGGAGGCAAAAATAATCTCTCTCTGTCTCTCTCACTCCACAGTCTGCTTCATTCATTCCACCAAGACGTACTCAAAGCCTACTATGCCAAGCACCATGCTAGGTGGTAAGAGTGCAGAGGTGAACAGAACAGACAAGGTCGGCTTCATTCCTCTCTGTAGACCATCCTTATCTGATCCACTTACCCTGGTTTTACACGCCCTCCTGATTCAAGCCCTCAACAGAAACGGACTCAGTCTCAGTATCCTCAGTTCAAAGACAAAATCTTAGCACAACACACAGCTTGTTACCTCTGGCATCAGCTATCCACCCCTGGTGCAATCAGGTATAGCAACAATGACTCTGGTGGGGAGGGAGGGGGAGTTGCATGGGACAGTCTCAGCAGTCAGGGAAGAAGAGAGCAAATTGTGTGAAAACGGGTTGTTGGTAAGGAGGATATGACCGGTGAAGGAAATGATGATCATCTCATCTCTACTGCAAAGATTTTCAAAGATAAAAAAAGAATGATGAAAGTTTCCATAACTTGAGAAAAGAAAAGGAAAGCGCCTCAGAAGGGCTGAAAACTCACCATGAGGTATGGAAGGGTTCCCAGACATATGGCCTATGTGGGGACACAAGTTTGAGTCTGAGTGGAAGGCTCTGAATGAAGAACGGGTTACTCAAAAGCCCTCTAACCCTGCATAAGGGGAACCTGGGTGACTTTCCTTGCGAGCGGAGAGGAGAGAGCAGGGGAATTACAGATCTTAAAAACAAGGCCTTCCTTGAAAAGTCTGAAAAAAACTTGTGGATGCTTAGAAGTTCAAATTATCTAAGGTAAGATGAAACATTTGTAAACCCTGGAGGCAGTCAATCTCCAATTTTAAGAGCAGCAGATGGAGAACAGTGACATGCAGCAGTAGCTTACGAAGACTGGAAAGCATCCCCAAAAATGGGGAGTGGAGTGGCTAAAAGCTGAAATATGCAATAACAGAATTTTTGTGACAGTTGCCTAAGTTTTTCAGTCATTAGGGCTAATGTGGTCTCTGGAAATAGGAATTATAATTATGAATGTAAAAATAAACTCCCCTCTGAAGTCTGGACTGCCAACTTGAATGTCTCAGGTACCTCACTTCTATACACTGACGAGATATTTCAGGTTAACTCCTTTCTTTCAAGAGAATCTTGAGAGGGTAAGATATGTCATTTGTTCAACTGCAAATTTCTAAGGAAGTGTTTAACTCTGATCAGATTTACTAGCAGACTCTACTTTGATTTGTAGTTCAATTTACCATTTTGAGAAAGTAAAAATCATGTCTGGTAAAAGTTCCCAAATGAGTATAGTGTCTAAAGTTCTTTAAAACTTGCAATGAAATTCAGTATATGGCAAAAGGCTGCAGGTGTAAAGAACTATAGTTACTGTAATACTAACTTAGCAAGCTACAGACATTGCCTTAGGTTGTTTGGACTTAGCAGTTATCTTGTATATGAGTCATAGACTCACTTGCCATGAGGTAAGGTGTTTAGAAATTTTATTTGTTATGAAACCAGGCGGCCTACAATATCTTATTCTCATTAGCCCTCTGATTTTTTTCTCCTAATCAGATCTGAAATCTAGAACTGTTTTCTCAGGGGACGGTCATCCTAAACGGGGGACTCTGCCTTTTGTCAGTTCCTTAGCGGTTCCCCTTCTTCTCATTAATTAATTTGACTCAGCAAGTATTTATTGAGCCCCTCTGATGTGCCAGGATAACCACAACCCTTATTCTCACCACACGATCTGGGGAGGGGCAATCCACCCTGGGCTGTGGGCATGTCTGCAAGTTCTCGCTGGATGTTAAGAATGCCAGACCAATCTCTCCTTGCCTGGGCTATCTATCAGGTTTGTATTTGCCTCAACCTTGAGGGATGAGGTAATGTCTTACTCTGGGCCAAAGAGTAGCCTTGCTATAAAAGCAGTGGATTCCCCAAGCTCAGTGTTCCTTGGCTGCAACAGAAACCCACTAACCTCCAGCTGGATCGCGCAGTTATCACCCCTTTGGACTAGGAGGACATGAAGGAGATGGCAACGTGATGCTCATGCTGCTTGCTGTGCTCTGAGTAGCAAAGTCCTTTGCCTTTGACCCAAGAGTCTCATGTCTTCTGCCAGCATCCATGGAACAGTAGCAGGCTAACTTACTAACTCTAAGGAGAGTAAAATAAAATCCCAGACCCTGAAACAATCTTAATTTTCAAGAATTTCATCACCCTTAAACAAGCCTCTTGCAGAGTAAAATTCCCTACAATTCTTTTTTTTTTTTTTTTTAGAGAGGGGTTGTTTCTTCCTTTATTTATTTATTTATTTATGGCTGTGTTGGGTCTTCGTTTCTGTGTGAGGGCTTTCTCCATTTGCGGCGAGCGGGGGCCACTCTTCATCGCGGTGCGTGGGCCTCTCACTATCGCGGCCTCTCTTGTTGGGAGCACAGGCTCCAGACGCACAGGCTCAGTAGTTGTGGCTCACGGGCCCAGCTGCTCCGCGGCATGTGGGATCTTCCCAGACCAGGGCTTGAACCCGTGTCCCCTGCATTGGCAGGCGGATTCTCAACCACTGCGCCACCAGGGAAGCCCAAAAGTAACAATTCTTAAAAATTAAGATCTGTGGTACTTTTCTTCCAACAATGCAAACTAAGCAAAATTTCCATGGTTTCTGCTATGTGCCAGGGTCTGCAGGGGATATAAGGATGAATGAGACATAGTCCCAGTACTTTTAGGACTCAGGGTTTAATAAGAGACAGCAAACACAAATGTGTATCTCAAATACAAGACTGAGTGTGATCAGATATAGTTGAATTCTAAGCAAAGAATGGGTAAAGGATGGGGGAGAGGAGATTTAGTTCAGTTATTGTTTATTCAGAAGTCCAAACATGAGCCAAACACTGAAGGATGGAGACACCAAAAAGTAGGAAAAATGGGCGAGAGGCAGGGTATAGGAAACAAGGGAAATGGTGTGAAGAGATGCATTGCAGACAGATGGCATGAGATGGGGACACAGCAAGAGCAAAGATGCAGAAGGATCTTGCAGATCATAACAGGAACCAGCAGGTAGTCCAGGGTGCCCGGACACCACTGAGAGATGATGAGTTCAGGCCATTTCTGCTTGAAGTGCCCATGAAACCTTGTAGAGAAATGGCGCTCTCTACAAGAGGTGGGAAATGTTAGTTAAACTGAGGAGAGAGATTAGAACAGGAGACAAATCTGGGAATCATCCACACGGGGGCAATAATTGAAGCCATTACATGAAATTAAAGGAGGCAAAGGTTGGGTATGAAGAAGACATGGACTTCTAGAGAATGCCTCTATCCAGGAGCCAAATAGTGAAACAGTGGCCTGCAGAAGAAGCAGCTGGAAATGTGAGAACCAGGAGAGTGTAGAGACATGATACTGTGCAACAAGTTCTACAGGAAGCCCCAGGATAACAACTAGGAAGCAGCAACTAGATTGGGTGCCTGGAATGTTCTCACTGATCTTGTAAATAGACATTTCAGAAGAGGACAGACCAGAAGAAGTTGATGGATGAGTGTTAAACAAGGAAGTTTAACAGAACTATTCTGAGAAGCACTGCTGTTAAGGGAAGGAAAAAGAATATAGTCTCAAGGGGAATGAATATTTCATAAGAATCATTAGATTTGAACATGTGCGTAGGCTAAGGAGAAGATGTCAGAAGGCAAAATTTTTTAAAAAGAGAGATGAAAGAAAGGGACTATGAATAATGAGAAAAATCACAAAATAGGTAAAAAGATGTTGGTTTAAGAAGATAGAAGGAGTAGGCTTGGATACAAGGTAGAACATTGTTTTTCTGAGGCAGAATGGAAGGAGAAATGAATGGCTAATGATTTAGAGAAAATCTGGGAGTTCACCGTGGATAACCCGGTAACCTAAGTCAAATAGATGGAAATTTGGCAGGAGTGAGTTCAGCTTGAAAAGAGAGATCCTGGATTGAAACAGGTGCTGTGGAGAATTGGAAAGACAATCAATGAAGGATGAATAAAAGAATCGATAAGCATCTTTGAGAACCCAGCTACGGTTCACCTTAATGGATCTCGTTCATAGTCAGCTGGGGAACCGTCTCAGCTCTGGCTTAGAGAGCTGAGCCAACCCAGGACTGGGAAGTGCATACAATGGAGGTCAAAGAAACAAAACAGAAGTCTAAGGAGGCACGGGGCATTTTACAACACTTCAAATTGGCAAAGTGTTTTATTGCTGCATATCAACTACCCAAATACTCTTTTACAATGTTATTTTCACAACTCTATAAATTTTACCTGATCCATTTTATGTATTGTGAAAGACATAAGTAATATAAATGGGTATTAAGAACTTCAGACAAGTTGTTCTTGAGTCCTTTTTAAAACTTCACTTAATTTCCAATTTGGGGGTTGAGCCCAAACTAATTTATTTAGGGCTCTGTGGTAGACTGTTTTCCATTTTTTCTCTCAACTGTAACTAATGAATTAATTGTGAGGCTTTGTGTAAAGTCTATCCTCCCCACTATAATATACATTCCAACTGGGCAGGGAATGTGCCTGTTTTGTTCTGTTCTATATCCTGGAATATTCAGCACCTGGAATAATTCCTAGCACATAAGAGGTATTCAGAAATATTTGTTGTTGACATGTGGTTGCCAAGGGGGAGGGATGGAGTGGGAGTTTGGGGGTTAGCAGATGCAACCTATTATGTATAGAATGGATAGAAAACAAGGTCCTACTATCTAAACATGACCTTCATAATTTTCATACACGTACTGACCACAATCATTTCTTCCACTACTAAGCTATATAATAATAAAAGATGAGCAATCAAAAAAAGAAAACAAGGGGCTTCCCCGGTGGCGCAGTGGTTGAGAATCTGCCTGCCAATGCAGGGCACACGGGTTCGAGCCCTGGCCTGGGAAGATCCCACATGCCGCGGAGCAACTGGGCCCGTGAGCCACAACTACTGAGCCTGCGCGTCTGGAGCCTGTGCTCCGCAACAAGAGAGGCCGCGACAGTGAGAGGCCCGCGCACCGCGATGAAGAGTGGCCCCCACTTGCCGCAACTGGAGAGGGCCCTCGCAGAGAAACGAAGACCCAACACAGCCATAAATAAAGAATCCTGGTCAAAAAAGGTGATGATTTAAAAAAAAAAAAAAGAAAAAAAAAAGAAAACAAGGTCCTACTGTATAGCACAGGGAACTATATTCAATATCCTGTGATAAACCATAATGGAAAAGAATGTATTAAAAAAAGAAGGTATATATATATATATGCATAACTGAATCACTTTGCTGTACATCAGAACACAACATTTACACATTGTATATCAACTATACTTCAATAAAAAAAATTTGTGGTTGTTAAATATTTATAAAAGAAGATACCGGATAAGTCTGGGCAACCTCTCTTAGTCAATTTGTCCTATGCGTTGCTTACTGCATGTTTGATAAGTTCGAAATATTTCTTTTTATTTCAGGAATATCTATAATGTTCAAAGAAGATAATGCCTTTTATTGTCTCTACAAACTATTACATTCTCTGTCTACACTGTTGAAATGACAAGAAACAACATGCTTACTTTTAATTCACCCTCCAATCTCCTTTCAAACTGATGTAAAATTTTCAGAGTATCTCTTGGTGTCGGTCCTCACCAATCTTAACAGAAATTTCCACAAATTTATTACTGTATTGCACTATAAGACCATCATCAGATTTTCTGAAAATTCTGTGACAATGTTTATGTCATAGTCTCTGGCTCAGAAAATGAGTCAGTTAATTAGGATGTCTGCCCGGACAAATGTTTTCGTCATTCACATCATGATCTTAACTGCCTTTCTGCAATTGAAGAGCCTGTTAATTTATTCTTTCTAACGCCTCACTGCCGCCCTCTTCTGGTGGCACATAACAGCACAGGCACATGAGATAACTTTTAACTAGATGTATACTTTTACTTATTAATGAAAAATACGGTACTCCACAGAACAAAAAAGATACCAATAAATTACAAGACTGAGTAATGATGTAAGAAAATGGAAAACTTTTTTGAAACATTAAAATAGTGACATATTTACCTAACCAATAATCTTCTTTTAACTCCATTTCAGTAAAAATCCATTAATCTTTTTGAATTTCATTATAGAAAAAAAATTAATCCATTGTTTTATCTCTATGATGTTTTAATATAACAACAATAAAAATTACACTTGTACTATGGAGAAAGAGTTTGCTAACCAAATTAATAGTGTAAATAGCACTGCAGGGCATGTTTAAACTGCTTGAGAGAAAAAAAATCTATTCAACTATTAGAGTATTTTAGAATGACTAAATATATGAAAGAAATACTGATAATTCAGAAGAGTATTATCTATTTATGAAATGCTCCATAGGTCCTTCACTTTCAAATAATGCAGTGGTTCTGAACATACATATCACCTGAATCCTCTGTTCACACTATTCTCTTGACTCCTACCTTATTCTCACTACACATCCTACAGTCGATGAGGTCTGCCAGCTTCTCATAAATGTGGTCTCCACGCTCTCTGTCTCTCCTGTTGCTGCCTGAACTGGGTCCTCTCCAGTTCAGACTGTTAGCCCCTATACTGGTTTTCCTGCTACCTGTCTCTTCCCCCATTTCCACGTTCTACTCTTCACGGACTGCCAGATAGCCTCTTAACAACAGAACTGTGTCACTTCTCTACTTAAAAATGTCTGTTGGCTTGTTGTTGCCTATAGGATGAAGTCCAAGCCTCTGATCTTGGCATGGAGAGTCCAACCTGCCATGCTCAGCACTACACACAGTGCAGCATAGTTTCTGCCATTGAGCACCTGCCCTTAGTATCCTGGAATAGCATTCCCCAGCACTTTGTTTTTGACTCTGTGGCAGAGCTTGGTCCGAGGCTCTGTCACACATCAGTTACTTAACTGTCTCCCAAGAGACTGTGACTCCTGAGAGTGGCCAGTGTCTCACTGGTTCTCTTTTGAATCTCTAGCACACAACTGGAGCTAGCTGTGTAACTAACACACAGGAGAAGCTCAGTGCAGGTTTGTGAACAGATAAGTGAATGAATGAATGAATGCTGCTCTCCCCATCTTAAATGAAATCCTCCGTTTTCGAGTCTTAGATTATAATGCCATCCCTCTAAAGCCTTTCTTGACTCTTATCTAGCAGAATTAACTGCTATCACGGTTTTTTGTTCATGTTACAGTTAGTTGTATATACTCCTGTCTCCTGTGCTAGGTCATAATGGCAAAAAGGCAACCTGGGAGAGTGAAAAGGGCATGAGCTGTGGAACAGACAGCCCTGAGCTTGTATTCTAGTTCTGCCACTCATTCTCTGTGTCACCTTCAACAGGTAGCTCAGCTTTTCTTTTAATGTTTAATTTTTTTTTATTGAAGTAGTACAGTTGATTTACAATGTTGTACCAATCTCTGCTGTACAGCAAAGTGACTCAGTTATACACATATAGACATTGTTTTTTTAATATTCTTTTCATTATAGTTTATCATAGGATATTGAATATAGTTCCCTGTGCTATACAGTAGGACCTTGCTGTTAAATTTTTTTTTTTTGGCTGCACCGTGCAGCTTGTGGGGGATCTTATCTCCTGACCAGGGATCAAACCCATGCCCTCGGCAGTGAAAGCGTGGCGTCCTAACCACTGGACCATCAGGCAATTCCCAAATTATTTTATTTTATTTTTTTGGTCAGCTTTTATGAAATGAACATTATTTTCCTCATCTCTAAATGGGGCTAACACTGCTTCCCCATAGGTTTAATGCAAAGATTAAAAAAGAAAGTGAGGGAATTCAGTGGCAGTCCAGTGGTTAAGGCTCCACGCTTCCACTGCAGGGGGCACGGGTTCCATCCCTGGGCCAGGAACTAAGATCTCACATGGCTCATGACTCATACTAGACTTTCATGAAATTTTAGTATTTATTCCCTTTCCCTGGGGGTGAAGACCATATCTAATGTATATCTAGGTTTCCAGGGCTTCAAAAACTACAGAGACTCAGTAATGTTTGCTGAGTAAATAAATGAATTCCAGAGTTGTATTTGGTCAAAAGTAATATAAGTATATATTTTAACAGTCTTTTCAACTAATACAATTGGTTGTCATTCCTTCCTACCCACAGTATAAATATTGCATCCTAATACTCTGACATGTCTCAAATCAAATTTTTCTCATTTTTATGATTATAGTATTGAAAAGTATACAGATGTCACATAATTTGAGGCATAAATGTTTTCTAATCTTTCAGTTATACTTCCATTTTATATTTTCCTTTATGTAGTCACTGTGAAGTATGTTTATGAAGTGTTTCAATTAAAAGAACTAATGTTTATTTTTTAATGGGATAACTATATTATAATGTTAAGAAAAAGCAGAATATAAAATAGTTCATACAGTATGATAGCAATTATATTTTAAAAAGTCACTGAGGACCAATGATGTTTTTTCCAGAAATAGCAAAAATCCACCCTAAAATTCATATAAAATCTCAAGGGACCCTAAATAATCAAAACAATCTTTAAAAAGAAGAATAAAGTTGGAGGTATCCCACTTTTAGATAAATTGGACTACATCAAAATTAAAAAACTTCTGTGCATCAAAGGACATAATGAAGAGAGTGAAAAGGAAACCCATGGAATGGGGAAAATATTTGCAAATCATATAGCTGATAAGGAGTTAATATCCAGAATATATAAAGAATTCCTACCACCAAACAACAAAAACACAAGAAACCCAACTAAAAAACAAAGGAATTGAACGTTTCTCCAAAGAAGATATACAAATGGCCAATAAGCATATGAAAAGAAGCTCAACATTACTAACCATTAAAGAAATGACAATTAAAATCACAATGAGATACCACCTTACACCCACTAGGATGGCTACTATGAAAAAAAAAAAAGGAACAGAAGAAGTTTTGGCCATGATGTGGAGAAGGTGGAACCCTAGCACGCTGTTGGTGGGAATATAAAATGGTGTAGCTGCTATGGAAAACAGTATGGTGGTTCCTCAAAAAATTAAAAATAGAATAATCATATGATCCAGGAATTCCACTTCTGAGTACATACTCAAAATAATTGAAAGCAGGGGCTTGAAGAGGTATCTGTACACCATATTCATAACAGCACTATTCACAATAGCCAAAAAAAGATGGAAGCAACCTACGTGTCCATTAACAGATAAATGGATAAGCAAAATGTGGTATATACGTACAATGGAATCTTATTCAGCCTTAAAAGGGAAATTCTGACAACTGCTACAACATGGATGAACTTTGAGGACATTGTACTAAGTGAAATAAGCCAGTCACAAAAGGACAAATATTGCATGATTCTACTCACATGAGGTCCCTAGAGTTGTCAAATTCAGAGAGACAGAAAGTAGAATGGCGGTGGCCAGGGGGCGGGTAGAGGGGAGAATGAAAAGTGTTTGTTTAATTGTACAGCGTTTCAGTTTTGCAAGATGAACAGAATTCTGTGGATGGATGGGAGTGATGGTAGCACAACAACGTGAATGTAAGTTAATACCACTAAATGTGTACACGTAAAAATAGTTACAAAAGTAAACTTTATGTGCATTTTACCACAATTTAAGAAAATAATTTAAAAATAATCAGAAGGAAATACACCAAAATATTGAGTCTTTGCCTCTAAGTAATATTTGTTGATTATTTTCCTCTTCTTTTCACATTTTCTACAATGACTATATATAGCTATATCATTAGGAAAAAAGAATTTAATTCAAAAGTTTCACATGAAAACTTACCCAAAATCCGTGTTTATTAGATTTCAATCCACTTCTGATTTAGGAGAACTTCCTAGTTAAAAAAAAAAGTTAAACTCAGAGGCCTCTCTTATAATAAAAGTATAAACACAGTAGGAAATAATCTCTACTCTTTATTTCCTGCATTATGTCATAGGCATTGTTGCATGCTTGCTATCTGAAACATCCGGGTAAGAGAACAAAGGAAACTCATGTTCCTGTGTCCCCAGCGAGAGTGGAGAAGTTACAGTTGGTCATCGCTGTTCCTCACTTTAGATACACGAGGAGGAGGAATATCACATCAAGGAAGACCAGATCCTGTCCAGAGTGCCTAACGGGGTACAAATCTCTTTTGGTCTCCCCCTTACCCCATCCCCTTAAATAGAGGAGGAGGTTTCAAATCTCTCCTTAGACTTCTGAAGCAGTTCAACCATAAAGGAGAGAAACCTCACTATTGCAGGTCTAAACTATCAGGGGTGGTACTACCTGATAATTTTGTTAGGCAGGAAATAGAGAGCCTTTGCAGAAAAAACCCTACTGGATATCTTGTCTCTTGCAGTTCTGAACTTTCATTCACCAACTTTTTAAAAAATCTATTTATTACTTTTGGGGCTTGCCAGAGAGAGGGAATTCCCCTGGTTATTTATACAAACATTTTGCTAAAAGAGTTTGCAATAATAATCACTACTTTTTCATATGTTAACAACGGCAATACAGGACTTCCCTGGTGGTCTAGTGGTTAGGACTCTGCACTTCCACTGAAGGGGGCAAGGGTTCGATCCCTGGTCGGGGAACTAAGATCCCACATGCCTGCTGGGCAGAGTGGCCAGAAAAAAAAAAAAAGGCAATACATTACATTTCATAATGCTTTACATTTTTCAATCACCTTGAAAAATCTCTCAAGGGGCAGCTTAGGTTCCTAGCACCCCGGAACCACCAGTTCTGGATAAGCAGCCTCCTGTGCTTTATTGCCACTTTGGACCTTGTTTTTTCCTTCCTTGTTTAAGCTGCACATCCCTCCCCCCACAGCTCTGAATTTCATGTCATCACCCACTGCCCCTCATTGTTGCTGTCAACTGCCAACTCCCAGGGCATTTAATTCCTGGATCATTACTATTCTCTCCAAACCACCCCTACTCTTGGAGAATTCAACTATATAGTGATGAGGGGTTCTCAGTTCCTTGAAATCGTTTCTTAGAAGATCTTGTCCTTAACCCACCTTTAGGTATTCGTTCCCAAGGTCATACAGCCTACACTTTGTTATGACCAAATTTATTCTTCCATACTTTCAAATTCATGTATTCCACTCTCTGTCCATTACCACACATCTTGTCCCTTTTGAGTCTCCCAAATCCAACAATCCTAATGTTCCACTGGGACTTCTAATCCACTGATCCTATCACCTTTCCATGGACCCTCACCCCCTTTGAGGTCCTGTCTCTTCTTTTTAACCAGCTTAATTTCCATGGTCAATCATGATAATCACCATCCACATACACCTTTGACTCCCTTGTTTTTAATATTTGCATGTCAAAATCACAACTCTAGTTAAATCCAACTTTTACACAGCTGAGCAATGATGGGACAAAAAACATAACTGTGCCACCTGTTCGCTTTAAATTTCTGACTCTGAACCTGTTGGGAAAATTAATAAAGTAGTCTTATTCAGGCTTCAGAGGCAGAAGCAGGCCTCTGCCAGACCTGTGACCCTGCCCGGACCGCGCCGCCCCTGCATGCACACCTAATAACTGCTGCTAGCAAGTCAAGCGGCGCTTATGGTAAGAAAGGGAGTGGGTCTTGGAATTTCTTGAGCCCTGGGGACCTGGCCAGTCCCCCAGGGTCTGGAAAATCTTGTGACTCACATGGTGAAATCAACAGCATTTTTTAAAGTGAATCCAGAGCTGCATTTTTGCACGCAAACTGATGATATCAATTTGCGGCCTGGAATTATAAACAGAAGCCCCCAGAACTCCAATCTGAAGTCTCACCTGTCGGGTGGATGCACGGCCCGGGACCTTTCCCAATTGGGGCTCCAGATTGCTGTCACTCGAGACTTGGCAGCTGCTACTTGGATCTGGAAGTAGGTGTCAGCCCAATTCGGTGACGTATACCCTGTTATGTTTCCCTAATATTCTTGTTTCTTTCCTTCTAATGATTGTATATTGAAATTGAGTTGAATCACCTTTCATTAAAGAATTGATTAAAGCTATTTATGTGAAACGAGTGGCTATTTTGCCAGTGAATCCAATGAACCTTAAAACCGAAAGCAGGCTTTCAGCAAAACAGAACTTCAGCAACTAATGCTGCAATCACACTGCACTTCTTGGGTCCATTCACCTTCCAATCTCTTAGTTGCCTATTTCACACTTTCTCACCCTCCTCTACCCTCATTCTCAGCAATCAGAAGAGGATTTCCACAGACTCCCACCCCCCTCTACCAATCTAACAGCAGCTGCACCCCACACCCTGCCTTCCCATCTGCTGTCAGAGATGAATCACCCATTCTCTTTTTTTTTTCTTTGTGTGTATGTTTAAAAGAAAATCAACAAATGTTTATTGAGATGTCATAGAGTACAAAATAGATTTTTAAATGCTTGAGATAAAAATCAAGGAACTGTTTACGTCAGTAAAAAAATTAACTTTAATATGCTGTCTTTTGTGTATGGAAATGATGGTCTTGATTTACTATCAGTAGGACATTCCCTTTGATTTGTTTACTTAACTAGTGATTAAAAAACTCTTACCTCCTGAAGCAATTAAATGGATAGTGTTGGTCTCACTAACATGTTTGGACCATCTGATTCACACGGAGGTAGATAAATCTGAGAAATGTGAAACTAATAAAAACAGATAATTGCAAAATTACAAAGCACACTGGATGAAACAGGGCTAAAATCACTCGCTTATACTGCTTTGTGAGAGTGTACATTGTAACAACTCTTTTTAATTAATTAATTTTTTTTAACAGTAGGTCATTGTTGGTTATCTATTTTATTTTATTTTTTAAACTTTATTTTATTTATTTTTTATATAGCAGGTTCTTATTAGTTATCTATTTTATACATATTAGTGTATATATGTCAGTTCCAATCTCCCAGTTCATCCCACCACCACCACCCCCGCAGCCACTTTCCCCCCTTGGTGTCCATATGTTTGTTCTCTACATCTGTGTCTCTATTTCTGCCTTGCAAACTGGTTCATCTGTACCATTTTTCTAGATTCCACATATATGCATTAATATACGATACTTGTTTTTCTCTTTCGGACTTACTTCACTCTATATGACAGTCTCTAGGTCCATCCACGTCTCTACAAATGACCCAATTTTGTTCCTTTTTATGGCTGAGTAATATTCCATTGTACATATGTACCACATCTTCTTTATCTATTTGCCTGTCGATGGGCATTTAAGTTGCTTCCATGACCTGGCTATTGTAAACAGTGCTGCAGTGAACATTGGCCCAAAGCCATCTACAGATTCAATGCAATCCCTATCAAATTACCAATGGCATTTTTTACAGAACTAGAACAAAAAAATCTTAAAATTTGTATGGAGATACCAAAAACCCCGAATAGCCAAAGCAATCTTGAGGGAGCTGAAGGAATCAGACTCCCTGACTTCAGGCTATACTACAAAGCTACAGTAATCAAGACAATATGGTACTGGCACAAAAACAGAAACATAGATCAATGGAACAGGATAGAAAGCCCAGAGATAAAGCCACACATCTATGGTCAACTAATCTATGACAAAGGAGGCAAGGATATACAGTGGAGAAGACAGTCTCTTCAGTAAGTGGTGCTGGGAAAAGCGGACAGCTACATGTAAAAGAATGAAATTAGAACACTCCCTAACATCATACACAAAAATAAACTCAAAATGAATTAAAGACCTAAATGTGAGACTGGACACTATAAAACTCTTAGAGGAAAACATAGGAAGAACACTCTTTGACATAAATCACAGCAAGATCTGTTTTGATCCACCTCCTAGAGTAATGGAAATAAACAAAAAACAAAAACAAATGGGACCTAATGAAACGTAAAAGCTTTTGCACAGCAAAGGAAACTATAAACAAGATGAAAAGCAACCCTCAGAATGGGAGAAAATATTTGCAAACTAATCAACGGACAAAGGATTAATCTCCAAAATATATAAACAGCTCATGCAGCTCAATATTAAAAAAACAAACAACCCAATCCAAAAATGGGCAGAAGACCTAAATAGACATCTCTCCAAAGAAGACATACAGATGGCCAAGAGGCACATAAAAAGCTGTTCAACATCACTAATTATCAGAGAAATGCAAATCAAAACTACAATGAGGTATCACCTCACACCGGTTAGAATGGGCATCATCAGAAAATCTAAACAAATGCTGCAGAGGGTGTGGAGAAAACGGAACCCTCTTGCACTGTTGGTGGGAATGTAAATTGATACAGCCACTATGGAGAACAGTATGGAGGCTCCTTAAAAAACTAAAAATAGAACTACCATACGACCCAGCAATCCCACTACTGGGCATGTACCCAGAGAAAACCATAATCCATTCTCTTATCTAAAACCAATCGTTCCATTCACGCAATAATTCTACCCCTCTCTCTACTCAAGCACATTGATGCACGTTTTCTCTCTCCTCTCTCTGCCTCTTACATCACCAAGTTTTTGCTCTCCACTGGCTCATTCTTATCAATTTACAAACAAGCCATTATTTCTTTCACCTTAGGAGAAAAGTCTCCTGACTTCACTTTCGTCAGTACCTATTGCTCTTTGCAGCAAACATTCCTTGAAAGAATCGTTCCTACTTGAGCTTTCAACCTGACTTTTCCCATTCTCTTTTAAATGTACTCCAATCAGACTACTGTTCCATCACTCTACTGAAGCTGCCCTGGTCAAAGTCACTGATAGACTCCACATACCTAAATCCAATGGTCAGTTCCCACTCCTCATCTTAGTTGACCTACCAACAGCATGTGACACAGTCCCTTCCTCCTCTACTGCCCTCCGGGATACCACACTCTCTTGGTTTTCCTACTACCTCACTGATGACTCCTTCTCAGACTTTTCGGTTGGTTGCCCCTCCTCTCCTAGACCCCACCATGTTGGAATGTGCAAAGGCTCAGTCTCTGGCCCTCCTCCTTTCTCAATCTAAATCCACTCCTTGGTGATTTCATTCAGTTCATGGTTTTAAATACCACGTATTGGTTGACAGTCATCTAATTTCTATCTCCAGTTGAAACTTCTCTCTTGAAATTTTCAGAAACATACTTTCAACTGTTTATTTGATATGTGCACTTGGATATCCAATAAGCATCACACTTTCAAGATGTCCACATTGAACTCCTGATCTGCCTCAGCTAATGCCTACACCCTTCCAGGAGAGTGAAATGAAAGACCAGCTCTTAGAAGAGCTGTGCATTCAGAAGAGGCTGAGCGGGAGCAGATGTGGTGACTGGAAGGGATACATATTTTCGGAAAAATTTGGCCAGGGGAACTCCTTGGTTCCCTCATGTTCACTCAGCCTTTCACTTTGTATGTGTGCAGCTTTCAGTCTAAAAAGCTTTTCCTCTGACAACCATGACTTTGGGGAATTACGGTGTTGAGATGCTGTGGAACTTCTGAAATCTGTTGCATAATAAGTAATGCTTTTCTTTTCTTCCACTCTGACTTCCTTTTTCACACACAGTGGCTACTAGCTTGCAAGTGAGAGGTATTACCAGCCTACTGGATGCTTCCCAGTAGCCTTGATCAAGAAGTATTTAAATTATAAGAGTCTTGAAGGTTGTGCCACAGTAATCTTTGATATATTATTTAAGAATTTAGATTTTTGAAACAGTTTATTATTAGGAGAGCAAAAAGTGTTATTGTAGAAAATCTGGAGAACAAATATGGTAAAAAAGAAAATAAGAATTACCTATGGTCTCACTAGTAAATAAGCGCTATAAATATTTTGATATCATTGTTTCTGTGCATGGTTATAATACTTATAATGAAGTTTTAAAAAGTGTAAGTTTTCAAAATTTGAGTATTCTTTGACTATAATTAAGCAGTCTGATTTTTGCCTCTCAATTACGATGCCTACATATATTCAGAAGTGATTTAACAAAACATGGTGACACTGTACATATTTTGGAGGCACTTCCTTTTACTGTGTCCTATGGTTAACTTAAGGATGGTTACTGCATGTGTTATCTTCCGTTTTTCTTTCAGCCTTACTTTGCAACTAGACATCCTTACCACTCTGCCTGCCCCCTACATCCCACCTATCACAGATGACTAATCCCAACCCTCATCAGTGAGTGTTAACCTTTATCAAAGTTTTCCTAAGGAAAGATCTCTCCTAGCGTGTATAGGGCAGGCATAGTGCACTTAATAGCAGGATGCAGGAGCCCGGAGTAAGGCCAGAACCTCCTTTGGAGTTATCTGTTCAAGTCAGGAAGGCACCTGAAGGACAAACACAGCTGCAGGTACTGGGGAAAGTCTGGTCTGGCAGGTATGTCATCTCACTTGGGAGGGATGTGAAGAGACGACTGGCAGAGTTCTGGCAAATGGTTGCAATTAGAGGTGGAGGAAGTGTATTGCATGAGGTAGAGTAATGGACTCACGCTAACAGCACAGCAAAGAGGTGGAAATAATAATTACTACCATTTATTAAACAAATACGACAAATAATAGTACCTGACTCACGAAACTGTAGTACATATTAAATAAGATAATGTATATAAACCTTGTAGCAGTAAGACTGACATAACAGTAGTCCCCCCTTATCCACAGGGGCTCGGTTCTAAGACACCCCAGTGGATGCCTGAAACCGTGAATAGTACTGATGAAATAAAATTTGTATTTTAAAGCAGGACAAGAAAATTTAAGCATAAAATTCTCTCTGTCCGTTTGGGCCTCCTCCCTCCCCCTTTAGCGTGCCGTGTTCATCTGCATTATACATTAACCAGACCTCCCCAAAGGTGGGAATGCCTGCTCGACCGCAAACGTCAATTTTTTTTTCCCTTTCTTCGACACTAGCATTTTCTTCTTAACTTGGTAAGTGAATTTTCGATGACAGTACCGAACCTTATATATACCCTACATACATTACCTATGACAAAGTTTAACTTATAAATTAGGCACAGTAAAAGATTAACAATAACTAATAATAAAATAGAACTGTAATAATATACTGTAAAAGAAGTTACGTGAACGTGGTCTCCCTCTGTCTCTTTCTTTCTCAAAATATCTTACTGTACAAATTTAACGCCTTTCTCTTTTAACTATGCACGAATCATGCACTAGGGCCAAAACTGTTGGAGTTTGAGGTGTGACAGCAAAACTAGTACAAATTTCATTTTCTTTCTTTACAATTTCACGAACAGAAGATTCGTCCTTACCGTAGATCTTAGCAAATTCAGCATACGATTTTTTTCCCTTTCCTTATTAAGTCGAGAACTTTCACCTTTTCACTTAGAGGAAGCACTTTACGGCTACTCTTTGGCATATCCGAATTGCCAGTATCACTACTCGGGCTCTTTAGGGCCACTGTTCGGTAAAGTCAGGGTGACTTGTACGCAGTGCCTGCGTATCAGATACCGCCACAGGCGGCCCGATAACCAAGATGGCCGCGAGGTGACTAATGGGCGGCTACACTCCGCAAACAGACGATCCACGCTATTCACGCCGCAGCCAGACAGCGCGAGATTTCATCACGCTACTCAGAAGGGCGGGCAATTTAAAATTTAGGAATTGTTTACTTCTGAAAATTTTCATTTAATATTTCCGGATGGAGAGTAACTAAAACCACGGAAAGCAAAATCATAGATAAAGGTGGACTACTGTACAGAATATGATCAATAAATATGCATTAACGAATAATGGATACTTATTATTAACTATCTTTATTTAGCATTGGTGAACAGGTTGTCATTCATGGTGAGTAGGAGAGAGACCTGCTTCCATGGCTTCTTAGACTTTTAGATACTGCCTGTTCATGAATTCCCTGAACTCTGTGATCTGTTCACTTCATGTTGGATCCCAACCACACAGTAAGTCTCTTGCTCCCAGGCTCTTTCTATTCATCACACATTAGGTTACCTGGGTTCTAATTCTGGCTCTGTCACAAACCAGTTGTATGAATTTAGGCAAGGCACCTTTCCCTGCTAGACCTCAATTTACTCACCTCTAAAATTAGGGGGGGTTTGGAGATTATCATACTAAATGAAGTAAGTCAGACAGAGAAAGATAAATATCATATGATATCACTTATATGTGGAATCTAAAAAATTATACAAATGAACTTATTTACAAAACAGAAACAGACTCACAGACTTAGAAAACAAACTTATGGTTACCAAAGGGGAAAGGTGGGGGGGAGGGATAAATTAGGAGGTTGGGATTAACATATATACACTACTATATATAAAATAGATAATCAGGGACTTCCCTGGTGGCGCAGTGGTTAAGAATCTGCCTGCCAACGCAGGGGACACGGGTTCGAGCCCTGGTCCGGGAAGATTCCACATGCCGTGGAGCAACTAAGCCCATGCGCCACAACTACTGAGCCTGTGCACTAGAGCCCACGAGCCACAACTACTGAGCCCACGTGCCACAACTATTGAAGCCTGTGCGCCTAGAGCCTGTGCTCCGCAACAAGAGAAGCCACCACAATGAGAAGCCCACGCACCATAACAAAGAGTAGCCCCCTGCTCACCACAATTAGAGAAAGCCCGTATGCAGCAACGAACACCCAATGCAGCCAAAAATTAAAAAAAAAAAAAGATAATCAACAAGGATCTACTGTATAGCACAGGGAACTCTACTCAATACTCTGTAATATCCTATATGGGAAAAGTATCTGAAAAAGAATAGATATATGTATATGCATAACTAAATCACTTTGCTGTACACCTGAAACTAACAAAATACTGTAAATCAACCACACTCCAATACAAAATAATATTTTTTTGATGTTAAGAAAAGAAAAAAAAATTTTTTTAAATAAAATTAGGGGGCGTTGCTAAGGTCTCTAAAGTCCTTTCCAACTCTATGATTCTGTAATGCTATTTCTACCTCTCAAAATCCAGCAGCAAGTAACTGAAGATCAGTGTCGGCCTGGTCTGCTAGCATAGGAGCTACATGGTCTCCACGGGACTTAACTTAAAATTATTTCCTCCCTAGAATGAATTCCCAAAAAGAAATTGCCAATATGACCATTTTAATGGTCACTGGCACATACCATGTTATGTTAACGACTCTGGACTTAGATGATGCTCTCCCCAACTCCCACCCTTCAGCCCCAACCTGACCCCCACTTCAGAGATAATGGTGTCTCAGTGAAACCAGCAAAATGGAGCTATAATGCTTACTCTGGGATAATTCACCCTCTCTATGATTCTTATTTCAAAAAATATTACCTACATGCTGCATCTCTTCAGTTCTATGGCAATTCATGAGGACCGCAGGTCTGATAAAAGTTTGATAAAGTATTTCTTTATCTATCTATATTTTGTACATCTATAATTAGGAATTTCAACAGATTGTATTATCAGTTGAGCTCTGTCACCAAGGACCAGTGAAGTTCAAAGATATTGCACTGGTTCGGAAAATATCCACTTCTCAAACACATTACAGCAGTATTTCCAAAATTTTAGCCATTTACATGCCACCTTAACAATCTCGACCATATCTGCATATTATCTGTAATAGTAGCTATTTAATCATTTCCTTAAAATCAATAGTAAAGTGGCTCACTTTCTTTTTACTTAACATCTTTCTGGGCAATAATATCCATGAAATCATACATTTTAAAAGCTAATTATATTTTTAATTCACATTAAACTAAGCACAACTCAAATTTTCAAAGTTTGGATATGTGACACCTAAAATCAGTAGTTTGTATATCATACTTTGGGCAAATGATATTAATATGTAACTGATATTTAAGCTATGATCATCTCTTTTTGTTCTTCAGACATAGAAGAATGATAGCATCAGATAATATTCTTACTTTTAAATTCATCTATTTCACTGAACTCTGTAAACAGAGCAAATCACAACATCCTGAAAAAATAGATGTCACTGTCAATAACAAGAAACAGAGTCCCCCATATAGAGAGGCAACAAATACAATAAACATAAATATGGAATGAGTTTACAACAAAAGTTTGAATGTCCATTCCTGTTAAAGTTCTTCAACCCATAGAACTTAAAATATCAGGAAATAAAAGCATTTACAATGAACATTTTATTTTGAAAAGCTGTCATTCTCTGCAAAAGATTAAGGGACAGGAAAAGTAGTACATGTGCTGTGTTCTGGGAAAGGGGTCAGTGAAATTCTTTTGGAATGGGAGAAGCCATGGAATTTCAGAAATATTTTGAAATGCACACACTTATTCTTAAGGAAAATTCCAGGTTCTAAACCCAAACTTAGATCACATAGCACTTAAGGGGGGATTGTTACAGCTTAACAAATCAGGCATGCTCATTACACAGTATTATTTTATGTGAGATTTTATAATATCCATCACAATTTACATACAGCTTTTTTTAACTTCAAAAAATAATTTTTTAGAGTTTAAAGTAGTTATTGTCTCCCTACTCATTCAAGTGGATGCTGTAAAATTCTGGAGTCTTGTTGGGGGAAGAACTTGAAGAATTCATCTCAGACTCAAAAAGACATTTGAAGTGGAGAGTAAATTATTGCTAGAATAATTTAAAGTGTTTCGTTTCTTTTGAGGCTGCAGGTTGACAGGATTTGGACAAAGGAGGTGGGAAGAGAGAAGTAAGTTATTTTGGTCAGTGGATATAAAGACTTGACTTGGCTTTTGTTTACATCTGTTGTGTTATCCAAGTGGTAAATTAACCTACACCCACCCTTGCCCAAAATAATGCACACCGTACAGTCATGTAACCTGCTGACACACCACTCAGACGTAGGGGTGCACAGCTTCTGTGGTACAATTACTAATACTCTTTTTGGTTCACTTGAATTTGAGGTCAAGGAGGAAAGAGGAGAAACAACAGAATCTTGAGACTATGATGAAGCATCATGTATAAACTTGTACAGCAACAGTGATTACATGTGAGGAATTAAAAATGTTCTTACAATGAAGTATCAGCCAACCAAAAGCGATTATTGTTTCTCATAAGAGTACTAGCTGCACTAAGTAAAAAGAAGAGGCAGAGGGAGATAGAAGCAAACAGAGATGCCATTATGTTGCGCCACAAAGTCCCCTCCCTTCTGATCCTGCCTCTCTTTGCGCCCCCACCCACCTGCAAATTCCAACAATTCTAAAGGTTTTAATCTGTGGCTTTCCAAAGTCATCTGGACCCCTAATTTTAAATGCTAAAATTGGTTAATGAAAGGACTCTTTTGAATAGAAATACGAAGGATTTTAATTTTTCATACTTTCTCTCTACATAATGCTTCTCCACATCCAGAATTCCCCTTGGGGTTCATCCCAAATGAGAAGAGCAATTCTTCAGCCTTATCTGTTTCCTGGCAAAACTATTGAGGCCATCAAAAAAGTGACAGTTTCTGTTATCACTACCTATGTACTCCAGGCAAACGTCCCAAGGTTAATTTTTCAAATAAGTAATCCCAATTCCTGTAATCAAACATCATAATTCAGTGATAAATAAAGCCAGATGTTCACTAGCAGCAGCTCTAGCAAGTCTCATGACTTGAGGACTTTATTATTTAAACCTTTTTTTTTTTTTTCTTTTTTGGCCGCCCAGCGCTGCGTGGGGGATCTTAGTTCCCTGACCAGGGATGGAACCTGCGCCCCCTGCAGTGGAAGCCCGGTCTTAACCACTGGACTGCCAGGGAAGTCCCCATTATTTAAACCTTTAAAAGAAACTGGTTTCAGGACTTTCCTGGTGGCACAGTGGTTAAGAATATGCCTGCCAGGGCTTCCCTGGTGGCGCAGTGTTTGAGAACCCGCCTGCTAATGCAGGGCACACGGGTTCGAGCCCTGGTCTGGGAAGATCCCACAGGCCGCGGAGCAACTAGGCCCGTGAGCCACAACTACTGAGCCTGCGCGTCTGGAGCCTGTGCTCCACAACAAGAGAGGCCACGATAGTGAGAGGCCCGCGCACCGCGATGAAGAGTGGCCCCCGCTTGCCGCAACTAGAGAAAGCCCTCGCACAGAAACGAAGACCCAACACAGCCAAAAAAAAAAAAAAAAGAATCTGCCTGCCAATGCAGGGGACACGGGTTCAAACCCCGGTTCGGGAAGATCCCACGTGCCGTGGGGCAACTAAGCCCGTGCGCCACAACTACTGAGCCTGTTCCCTGAAGCCCATGCACCTAGAGCCCGTGCTCCACAACAAGAGAAGCCACCGCAATGAGAAGCCCGTGCGCAGCAACTAAGACTCAATGCATCCAAAAACTAAATAAAAAATTAAAAAAAAAAAAAAAGAAACTGGTTTCTTTTCTCCTCTTCCTGATAACCTAACTTTACTGCTGTAGGTGGTCCTTTCTCCCCTCCCCCTCCCTTTCTGGGGAGTTTTCAGAAGTGCAAATGTTCTTGGAGCTCCAAAGTTATTTCAATGTAGAAAAGACCACCAGGTGCAAACAGGGTCACAATTTAAGAAAATACTTCCTTAAAAACTATGTCATCTTTTATACCCACATCTACTGCGTTTTTGTCATAAAAGGCTGATACTCACCTTTATCTCGAAGAAGAGGAAATACACTATAAAACTAGCAAATCTAACTCTGAAAAAAGTTTATTATAGCACAACCTCCCTGAAATATACTGTTTCTCATAAACGGCCTCCGTTTCAGGAAGTAGGAATTTGAAAGAAAACATAGCCTGTTATTGTCTCCGAGTTTGATTGTGTAATTCAACTCCGGGACTTTCAGCAGTTCTGCACCATAAGACACGCCCCTTTAGGAATTGCTTTAGTGAAAGGTATTCTGGGAGTTGTATTACTACAGAAAAGTTCCTTCTTCTAAAGAAAGTACAAGAAAACTCCTTATTTGGACTAAGTCAGAATGGAGAGCCAGTCCCCTTGAGAGCCGAGGAAAGAGACGGTTAGTAAGAAACAATGAACATGACATTGTTTTTGATCTATTATCAAAAGAAATTCATGTTAAAGCTCCATTCGGCGCTCCATCTATTTTAGAATTAGTGTGCAGAATTGAGCTTATGTCACAAGGACACCTATATTACCAAGTTTTTTTATTGAAAAATGAAGTTGGGATTGACATGTATACACTGATGTGTATAAAATTGATAACTAATAAGAACCTGTTGTATAAAAAAATAAATAAAATTAAATTAAAAAATTAAAAAAAAATGAAGTTGGAATTTATCTCATAGAAAATCTCATTGGGTTGATTGGTTTAACAGTGAGGACTGTCAACTCGTGTTACATAGGGGATATCGTCCTTCAGTCTAAATCTGCGGCTCCAAATTTTGACAAAAAATATCAAAAGTACATGAAAAGATTTTTAAATGTTTAACAACATTTTATTGGAAAAGTTGTTGACGTCAACAATATTTTAATTTCCTCAGTCCTTTCTGAGCCTGCTGGGTTAAAGAAGTGTCCTCTCCAGTGAAGGAGTAAGAGATTAGTAGTAATTTGATAAGTCTTAGTAAAGCCTTTTTGATATAGTTCCCCAAAATTGAGAAACTGAATGACGAATAAGTGGGTGACAAATCCTTCGGCAAGTTGGATGGTTTCCAACTCTGCTTCTCAACAAAATAGAAAAAGAAACTACTTAAGTATTCAGCTACTAAGTATTTTAAGTACTAAATAGTATTTAGACAACTTAAAAAAATTTTTTATGATAGATCACTATGTAATTCTTAATATATGACCTTAGAAGAAGTTCAAATAACCAAATGAATTGTATATTAAAACTCTTTCTATCTCCTTTTATTTATGTAAAGAGTTTCTCTTTTCTTTGTATGCATTTTTTTGTAGAATGCTGGTTTATTCTAGCTTTCAGTAACATTCATCCATGAACTAATTTTTAAAAACCTTATAAATCTCACTGAGAAATGCATTTTCCATAAAATCTTATTCTGTTTAATAGTTATTCATCAGAATATATCATTTATTTTTGTCTTTCTAATCTATTATGAATTCATAATCCTTGTAATGTATAACTCAGTATTTAAAAAATTAACACAAAGTCTACAGCCAGAGGAAATAAAAATGAAATTTAAAAATGTTTAATTTTAATATCCACATGTTTTTATTGTAAAGAAATATGATTTTTTTTTTTTTTTTTTTTTGGCTGCTCGGCTTGCAGGATCTTAGTTCCCCCACCCAGGCCCTCAGCAGTGAAAGTGCAGAGTCCTAACCACTGAACCGCCAGGGAATTCCCAAGAAATATGATTAAAATAACTTTCAAGCACATAAACTACTAATATTAGGAGAAAATTCTATGGAGAAAGTGGAATGGAAATAAAAGTTAAAGGAGATGAATAATATAAACTTTCCAGTTGTTAAACTTGTACACATAGAAGAACTTGTACATGTGTTTTTAAATGGATGATGGGGTCATCAAATTACTAGCATATATAATTTCCATTGGGTACATCTAAAAGAGTTATTAAACATCTGACTTAGATCCTTTGCAGCTATTTAAAGTGATGATAAAAGATGAATATCAACTTAAAAATGTGTGAGAGGGTTGTTTTTGTAAAATTCTGTTTGAGAGTAAATGAGCAAAAATGTTAGAAATTCAGTATTCTAGAGCCTAAAAGAGGGCATTGGATACTTGGGAATGGAAAGGGAGAAAAGGGTACTGATACTTTTATCATCCTTATTTGAGGGATGCAATGAGGCATTTACCTTCCCTACTATCTGGACAACAGTTGAATCTGTCTCCAATAGAGATTTCTAGTAGAATTCCCAGAGCCATGGAAACACAAAGATAGAATGTCTCATTTATGATCACAATGTTGAGCTTTAGAAAGATTTCAAAGATAAAAATTCTTTGAGATGGAAATAACGCAAGCCTCAACTATTGTGAGATGTACACTCATAAAAGAAGTACATTATGATACACTTAGAAAAACTGGTTGCACCATCATATTCATTTTTATTTTCTAGGTTTGACTATTTTCTAATCTTGACTATAAATCGCTAAAACAAGCTGATATCATTCATTTGTTCAAATAACATGTTTAGAGCATTTATATCGTGCCAAGTGTTACATTGGTGCCATGGATTCAGACTGACCACGTAAGAAATACCCTTAATGCAATCACAGCGACAGATAGATATATGGCTGGACAGGTGGATATATGGCTAGAAATTACCTGGAAAGATAGGAGCTAGCTCATAATATGTCATTCTGGAACTTTCTTCTCAGAATTAGTTGTCAGCACAATGATGAAAAACATAAAGAAAGAACCAGAGATGGAGGATAAAAAGAGAACTTATTCCAGGTATGGCATTTTTCTGGGGAAATACTTTCTGTTTTATTTTATAAGAAAATGAAATTATTGTATTATAAATTAAATTATGTATATTGTCTAATCCCTCATTAGTAGTATAAAGTTGTTATTTGTTAGGATGCTAGTAATTCATTAGATTTTAAAAATTAATGGAAAAGCACTGGGACTTCCCTGGTAGCGCAGTGGATAAGACTGTGTGCTCTCAATGCAGGGGGCGTGGGTTTGATCCCTGGTCAGGGAACTAGATCCCACATGCATTCCGTAACTAAGAGTTTGCATGCCGCAACTAAGGAGCCCGCCTGCCACAACTAACACCCAGTGCAACCAAAAAAAAAAAAAAAAAAAAAAAAATTAATGGAAAAGCACTAACAAATGAAATGTAAATATTTAAATATAATATTAAAGAGGAGGAGGTTTTGGGTTTTTATTTTCTTTTTTACTAAAAATTACACTAATAAGGAGTACTATATGACAAAGTTTAGATTTAACAAGGCAAAATTAAGTAACTTGGTTTGGAGGATATGTGACAGGTAGAAATAATGCATCCCTCCCCCAAAACTGGCCCTTCTTTTCCTGCTTACATAGCTCTCATAATAAGTGACTGGGGATTCCAGGATCAGGATCCACTGGAGACTCTCATAATCCACCGGGCTCCTCTAACCAAAAAACCTTATTAGTGTTCTATTGTTGTCTAAAAATTACTACAAATTTAGCAGCTTAAAACCGCACCCATTAAATGATCTGTTCTATGAACTAAATGTAAAATATTTATAAATGAAGATGCATTTTAAATGTCTATAAAATGATATTATAACTAGAGCATGGACATTTTATAAGTATTTAAGAATTTATAGGAAAAGTAATAAAGGTCCTTTGGTATACAAAAACAAAAAAAAACAGCACCCATTTATTATTTCAAGGTCTCGTCAGTCAGAAATCTGGGCACGTTACAGCTGAGAACACTGCAGTTCTCATGTGAGGCCTGGGGGGACTCCTTCAAGGCCCATTCAGGTTGTTGGCAGAATTCCATATATAGGACCAAGGTTGCCAATTTTCTTGGTAGATGTTGTTTGGGGACCACTCTCAGCTCCTAGATGTCAACCACAGTTCCTTGCCGTGTGGTCTCTGTAGACAGTTCCTGACATGGATGTTTGCGTCCAGGCCAGCAGGGGCATGTATCTCTGACTTCCTGAAGGGCTGAGCCCTTTTAAGGATTCACATGTTTAGGTCCGGCCCAACCGGATAATCTCCCTTTGGATTCCAAGACAACTGATTAGAAACCTGGTCACAGGAAGATATCCTATCATATTCACGGATTCTGCCCACACTCAAGGCGAGGAGATTTTACAAAGTGTGTATACCAGGGGGTGGGAATCTTGGGGGCCGTCTTAGAATTCTGCCTCCCACACAAGTTCCCCATAACTGCCCAAGGAGGGGCCGGACAAACGGCCCGAGACAGCATGACTCCTCCCCCCCCCCCACCCTCCAGGTGTCCTACCTCTGGGGGCTCCAATTTTCTCCTCACCATCTGATCACTCTCTCGAGAGCCTGAATTTTATTGCAGTTCTCCTCATGTGAAAAATATTGAGGCATCAAAGCATTAAGTGAGAACTTTCTCTCAGGAGACTTCTTTCATTTGGTTCTTCTTAAAAAAGCTTTTTTGTGTGTGCATGGAACCATATTGCTTGCAAATAAGACCAAAATCCAAACAGTTTGAAAAAGTGCACAATGAAAAATCTCTCCCACCTCCACATTCTGCCCTCTGTCTCCCAAATTCTTTTCCTCAGACTAACAGGTATTACAGTTCCATTTCTTGGATCTCTTTGCAGATAGTTCATGCATTTACAGAAATTTTTTCCCCCCCACAAATACAGCATTTTTGTTCTGCACTTTGGTTTTTTGCTTTAGTGATGCGTCCATCAGATCTTTCCACATAGATCTAAGTTGTTTTAACTGCAGATGCTTGACCCCAAAATAGGGAGAAAGTGAAGTCCAGACTAGTTTCTCTTCATTCTCAATACTTTGGGCCTACTCCTGTCTCCCATTAGGGGATAATGGGAAAAGAGCTAAGTGAGTTATCTCAGTTGATTCTGAATGTTTTCACAGGTTGGCAGAGAGCATCAGCCCTGAGATGGGGCACTCCTGAACTGAGTCACTCTGAATCTGAACACCTTAGCTGGGCCGGGGAGAGTTAGATGCGTCTGTATCCAAGGTGCTTAGAGTGCACTGAGCAGAAGACGAGTATCATATAACCCAGTTGCCACCAGGCAACACAAAAAAGCAACACTTTCTAATTTTTTTCTATAGTGTGCAATTGTATTACCACAAATTAGCTTCTTCTATTTTTGATTTTTAAGTGAAATACAGTAGGCTTTCCGGTATATCAGCTTAATTATGGGCTAGTGAAAGTATCTAAAAACAGTTTTTTAGATTGTTTCCATGGACAAATATTTTTGTAATTCCAAACATGGAAGTAACTGAATTAGAAATTATGTTGCAACCCATATCATGGAGGTGAGTGGTAGTGATAGAAGGGGAAACAGTTACTGAAGGGGACATCATCAATTGAATATGAGAGCTGAGACAAAATTTTACTTTATTGTTTAACATTAATACAATTTGGAAATTTCAAATTGTTCAAAGCTAGATAGAAATTTATTGGATTGTAGGCATTTTATGTTATTTCCAGATTAAATGATTCATCAATAATTCATATAGTAAATCCCTCTTTTTTTTTTTTGTATCAACAATATAGATGCCTAGTGTTTCTTCTGTTTTGCTTTGATAAACAATTCTGGTCTGACTTTTGAGGTACCATTTCTCTGAAGGGTTCCTTTTAATCTCTCTAATTAGTAGCCTAGGAATACTTAAACCCTCCGGAAAGCATTTAGCTTACTCCATATAACCCCGGCAACACTCACAGCATTTGGCTGTTGTCAAGTGAAGCTAACCAAGCTTTAAAGCCATCCAAAGCCTTCCTTCATTAAACTCACAGGAAAGGAGTTTAACCACATTCTGTGTAATTTAAAAGATGTTGAAAGCTCATGAGCAGTTCTGAGTGCAAGAGAAAGTTCTTGAAACTTCAAAATCAAAGAACGGGTTTGTCAAAATGACACAACCGCTTCGAAACCAAAACAAAAATTGTTTTGCTCCTTTCCGAAAAGGAAATCTGCAAATAAGAGGCCCTGAAAAGTGCTTTTCAGTAGGTATGTTCTCATCAGCACATGCGTGATGGTAGCACATGCTGGAATCCTTACATTTCTTCAGACTGATGTTACTTTGGCTGAAGTATTTTCACACAGGCTTTTAGTAATTCTCTTGCTTTCAGAGAAATCATAGGCTGAGATGAAGATATTTTATAAACCTCTTCCTGTAATATCTAGTAAACTTTCATCACATCAAGTCCTATTGTGTTCCTTTAACAGCAAAGACATTTTCATTATCAAAGAACGATGTTCATGTTTCTCTGTAAATGTTATTGTTACTCTATTTAAACTTTGATCTTGAATAACAGTAAAAAAAGTAAAATCTGTAGTAGAACTGTAAAATAATCTCTTCTACTAAAAATGTTTTAGTGGTTTTACACAAACAGAAACAGTAACAAAATAAAGCAATTATTACAGAGTATTTTGCCTAATTTACATATTAGTGATTTAAAATCTTTTTTTTTAAAATTGAAGTACAGTTGACTTAGTATATGAGTTTCAGGTGTACAACATAGTGATTCGATATTGTTATATTTTATGAAATGATCACCATGATAAGTCCAGTTACCATTTCTCACCGAAGTTATTACAATATTGTTGACGGTATTCCCTATCTTGTATGTTACATCTCTGTGACTTCTTTATTTTACAACTGCAAGTTTGTACCTCTTTATCCCCTTTCCCTATTTTGTCCACCTTCCCATACCTCTCCCCCCTGACAACTACCAGTATGGTTTCTGTATCTATGAGTCTGTTTCTGTTTTGTTTTGTTTGTTCACTTTTTTTTTGATTCCACATATAAATGAAATCATACAGTATTGATCTTTCTCTGTCTGACTTATTCTACGTAGCATAATGCCCTCTAGGTCCATTCATGTTGTCGTAAACGGCAAGATTTCATTCTTTTTATGGCTAATATAACATTGTATATATTTACCATATCTTCTTTATCCATTCATCTATCGGTGGACACTTAGGTTGTTTCTATATCTTGGTTATTGTAATAATGCTGCAATGAACATTGGGGTGCATATACCATTTCAAATTCGTGTTTTCATTTCCTTTGGATCAATACCCCAGAATGGAATTGTTGAATCATATGGTAGTTTTATTTTTAATTTTTTGTGGACTCTCCATACTGTTTTCCATAGTGGCTGCACCAATTTACATTCCTACCAACAGTGCAGGAGGGTTTCCTTTTCTCCAAATTCTTGCCAATACTTACTTATTTGTTGTCTTTTTGATAATAGCCATCCTGACAGACGTGAGGTGGTATCTCATTGTAGTTTTGATTTGCATTTCCCTGATGATTAGTGATGCTGAGCATCTTTTCATGTGCCTGTTGGCCATCTGTATTGTCTTCTTTGGAAGAATGTCTATTCAGGTCTTCTACCCTTTCTTTAATGTTAGTTTTTTTGATGTTGTATGAGTTCTTTGTATATTTTGAATACAAACTCCTTATCGGATATATCATTTGCAAATATCTTCTCCCATTGAGTATGTTGCCTTTTTGTTTTGTGATGGTTTCCTTCACTGAGCGAAAGCTTTTTAGTTTGATGTACCTTCATTTGTTTATTTTTGCTATTGTTGCCCTTGCCTGAGGAGACAGACACCCCCAAAATATTGCTAAGACCAATGTCAAAGAGTGCACTGCCTATGTTTTCTTCTAGGTTTCAGGTCTTACATTTAAGTCTTTAATCCATCCTGAGTTTATTTTTGTATATGGTGTAAGAAAGTGGTCTAGTTCTATTCTTTTGCATGTAGCTATCCAGTTTTCCCAACACAATTTATTGAAGACACTGTCTTTCCCCCATTGTATATTCTTGCCTCCTTTGTCTAGATTAATTGACCATAGGTGTGTGGGTTTATTTCTGGACTCTATTCTGTTCCATTGATCTGTGTCTGTTTTTGTGCCAGTACCATACTGTTTTGATTATAAAGCTTTGTAGTATAGTTTGAAACCAGGAGCAGGTAGCCACCACCAACTGTCCCTTCAAACCTTTAAGGAACAGAAACTTTTCATATGTGCACTCTTGGCTGTTTCTCAACTTGCACAAGCCATTTTCGGTTCAAGGCCCATTGTTTTTAACCAGTTGTCAGAGGGTGAAAACCATTACTGAGATTAGATACTGATCTGGAATTGAAGGCTTATTCAAATTTCATTTTGGGTCATTTAGTAAATCAAATAAGTCATCTTAAAGGAAAGAGAAAAATGGAATAATGTTCAGCATCATGAATTTTAACAGTTGTTGCATTTTCTCTATTAGTGTTATCGATAACACCTACTTAAACAGTCCTTTGCAGTTTATAAAGCATTTTCACATCTCATTTAATTTTAAAGGTTAGAGATCAGAAACTCCAATTCCAGTAATACTATTTCATTGTGTGAGTTTATTTGTGTAGTCAAATTGCATGTCTTATCTTCCACCTACTCTAATGTTCTTTGACTGGAAAAAGATACTGTGACTCTTTCAGGGGAGAAACAGTAAGTGTTGATGATTAACGAACAAAATTGCAGCCTTACAGGAATCTACCTCACTTATAGATGCACCGGTCCTTCCTCATGCTTATGGTTCTTGATTACATGTAACTTTGAGAGTTCAACACTTAACCCCTCCTCAGAACCTCTTTATCAAGTGGTGAAGCAGCAAGCATCACTGTTATTTTATTGCCAGTGAAACGGACCCCTAAACAAGCGCTCTCCTGAAGTCAAGGACAGAACCCAGACAAATGAGCGGCTTCCATCAGACATTTACCAGAGTTGGTGGGCGGTTTCCCAAGCCTTGAAGTAAGTAAGCCAGTATGACCTCGGTCACCAGAAGCTTTGTCCCCCCACTGCTGTTCTCAGCCCTATTTCTCTTCATACAGTCTCCTGTCTCCCTCTAGACACCTATTGTCTTTAGGCTCTCTCCACAGTTAGTTCATCCCAGATCTTCTCCCTGAGGCAGGAAAATCGTATCATCTTATTTACTCTAAGCTATAAAGGACTCCTGGGAGGTTGAGTGTTTCCTGTTGCACCAAGTACTAGCCCTTACTTTTGGAACCCGAGACCCTGTGTGTTGAGTGAGGACTGCCTTTAGGTAGATGGGGAGAGAGGGAGCGCCTGGACGCTCGGGTGTAAGGTGAGGGCACCATGGGTACCAGGAGGCTGATCAGGAGCTCTGGAGCAAGTTCTGCCTCTTTCTCGCTCAGAAACTTAATCACTCTCTGGGCCTCAGTTGACTCATCTGTAAAGTGGACCTAGTCTCCCGACTGTGAGAATTACATAAGAATAACGTGCGCCCCGCACCTGGCTTGCTTGATGGTTAATTCAACTCCTCGCCTCTCCCCACGCCGGTCCCAGGCCAACACTCGCAGTGTGTGTGGGGAAGTCGCCTTTAATGTTGAAGTGATTCCGTCCCCTTTTCAAAATCCGGCTCGCAAGCCACACCCTCTTCGGAGGGGCCCTCGTTTGGGAGGTGGCGTCCTCGCCGGCTTACCTCGCACCCCACCCCACCTGGAGGCTGGGCTTTCTGGTCTGACAGGGCAGCGTCGGACATGGAGAAGGCGGGGGGCGGGGTGGGGCTGGCAAAGGGCCGGGCGGAGTCTGGGAACCTCCGCGCTTTCGGTCTTAAGGGCTCAGCGGAGGGCCCGCACTCGGCCGGCCGGTGGAAGGAGTCGCGGTGCGCGCCGCCGCGTTTGAAAGCCGCAGGCCCCCGCGGCCCCGGCTGGGGTGCGTCTGCGTCCCTCTCTCCCAGCTCGGCCCTGTCCCTCCGCTTCGGCTCACACCTGCTCCCCCTGCTCGCACCCCAGACCGCAGTGGCGGCGGCGTGGCCGGCGGGCGGTGACCACCCCCCGATCCAGGGCCTCCGCCAGGTCGCGTCCATTAACCTCGTGCCGAGCCCAGAAAGCAAAGGGAAGTTCACGGACTCTGGGACCCCAAGGTACCTGTCTAGGGGCGGTCTGGGGTGTAAAGTGGGGACTGCGTCTTTTCTGTTTATCTCCTGGGGAGGGAAGCTTTGTCGAGGGGTCTTCCGGGGCGTTGCGTACGTAGAAAGTCATCTCCTGCTCCTTCCGTGGACTCGGCATCGGGCAGACGCTCCAGAGATTATTTACGGCGTGATCCCAGCTTTACAAACTATAGGAGTATTTATAAATGGAGCGAGGGAGCACTGAAAGGAAATATTGGAGATGGGTTTTCCTTGTACTTTCCTGTGCTTTGCAAAGTTTTTTCCCCCCCCTAATCAGTAAACAAAAAGGAATTCCATTTATGAAGTGTAGCTCACCGAGCGGTTGCATGTAGACCTGCCTTGCTTCAGCCTGTTTGGTTAGGAAAATAACGTAGTCCGTTGTTTCTTGGGACTTTCCCCAGCTTTCAGATTGAAAGGAGGAATTTCCCAGATTTTCTGGAGCGAGAATACACCCTGAGCCTCGCAGCGGAAGTCCGCAGCCACGGAGAACCGGACTCTGCAATGTTGGCTGGCTACCGGCCAGTCAGGCAGTGGGAGAAAGAAGATATCGTCTCTGGAAAAAACTGAGCTTTACTAAGGTTTTCCTCCTGTTGATTTTGGTTTTCACGACTCCTTTAGCAAGACCTGTTGCTTAAGTAAGTATTGATTCTGCTGAACAATAGCGTTCACGGATGTCTTCAAAGCCACACTACAGGGTGATGACCTGGTGAGGGGGGTCAGGATAGTTGTCTTTTGTTGTGCTTGCAAGTTTCTCTTCCCTTCCTATTAGCTCAGTGCCAGCAAAGTTATTGTAGTTCATTTGTTAACACAAATATTACTGTATGTCAGGCATCACTGCAGTGTTTTACAGCTTTTTGATGTCAGAGATCATGGTTTAAACCCGCTTTGATGATAATCTCCAACTCCATTTAGTTGCATAAAAATCAGATGGTTTGTGACTTTGTAAAGAAAATATTTGTTATATGTCTGAATAGATATTAGATGCACATGGTATAAAATTACGTAAGTACAGAGTGTGCAGTGACAAGTCTCCTTTCCACCATCAATCCCAGTTTCCCTCTCCAGAGGTAACCACTGATACCACTATATAAGCTCATTGTTACTGTGTTTCTTTGATAACTTAGGCCAAACAGATTTGAAAAAGCTGCTTTTGAGCACCTGCACACTAGTGACTTTTTAAATAAAAAATTCAACAATTTTATTATTTTAGTTTTTTTTGTTAGTTTCTGTCTTTTCTGTTTTTCTACTGACCACTCTGAAATGTCAGAGATTCAGGTCACTTTGTAGAGGGAACTTGCAGCTCTGCAAACTAATGAATAGGTTAGTTTCTGAGTTCCTTGAGGTCAGATACCATGGTTTACTCAACTTTGGAGCTCCCTAACAACCTGCCGTAATTACTAGTGACCTGCCAACATCCATACACCCAGGCTTAAGGATAACCGATACTCGAAGTAACCTGGTGCTTCACAGCCTCTTCCTCTTATGAGGAGCCAGTAACGGTGTGTTTGCCTCCCCAACACTAGCTTCTAGGTTGGTGTCCTGCTAGTTCTGACAGACACCTCCGTGGCCCTCTTCTCTACTGATTAGCTGCTACAGTTTGTGAAGTAACTGGTATTTGGGAGTAATGTTTGTAGTGGGCAAGAGAGAGGGTGCATTTCCGTTGTGTGAATCCTGCCTTTGACACTGTCTTTGTGACCTGGGCTACTTAGATAAACCCTCTGAGACTTAGCTCCCTCATCTGTGAAGCGGTGATTCATAGGGTTAGTTTGAAAATTAAGTAAGACAATACGTATAAAGGGCTAGCCCTGTGCCTGGCACGTGAAAGGCATACAGTAAGTAGCAGCCCTTGTTACTGTCAGGCTTTGTCATCGTTTCATATATTCATAAGATAGGTGAGTGCATGTGTCAGGGTACCTTATGGCTCAGTAACACCTTACAAGAAGGGTTAATTTTTGCTTATATTATGAGTCTCTATGGCTCTGTCTTTGGCCCTTCCCTCTGGGACCCCACGCTGAGCTGCTACTTTTGTGGACCACCGATGCGGCATATGGAAAGAGGAGAGGCAGGTCTATCTACACAGTGGTTTTTAAAACCTGTGCTTGGAAATAAGCTTCATGTTACTTCCACTCACATTTCATTGATATGGTTGTCACTGGAGTGGGAAGTATCATCTTTCTAAAGGGGCAGAACCAGTAGAGATAGGCCTGGTAGTGAGGGGCAGCAAATACTTGATAGTAACACGGGTTACAATTGTGAACCCAGAAGTTCATCCAAAGCTGAGAATTGAGTCACCCCAAGACACTTATGGCCACTGATTTACAAGCCAGAATGCCAAATTCTTCCTTTAATATATCTGCCCTGGGTACTCGGCATAAGAGCCTGTACTGGGCAAAATTTTCTTGATGGTGGATTTTCTCAAAAGACTGAATTAATTCTAAGCTACTAGGTTATATAAAAACACAAAAACACAAATTTGGGTGTTACCAAAAGACTGTATCCAGAATATACCATGTTTTAAAATCCAGGTCTCCTTTTGGAACTGTTATTGTCCAAAGTCCAAGAGTGAATTAGAGTGATGGCAGTGTATCCTAGACAAGGCGGAAATCATGACAGATTCTTGCTCTTTCTTTTTAGGCTTTTTACTTGTTATCAGCTAATGGTTTTCTTGTCAACCACTAATTGCATCATCTCATGATTTATTATATTTATTCTCTTTTAAGCTGTCTGCTTCTTGAATAACGACTTTATTATTGTAATTAAAGTATTTTCAAATCATGGTGATTAACCAGTTCTACCCACTGTGTGTTAATTCTTGCTGCCTTTGGTTTCATAGTAATTTTTACCACCCTTGCCCCAAGATTGTGAGCATTCCTTTCTCTTTTTCTGCTTATAGCTGGACATTTGTTGCTTGGGTAAGGCAATATGGTAAAATAATGTCCAAAAAGAACCTATTATGAAAGTAAATTTAAAACTAAAAATACGTTTCTAAATCAATAAAGAAATTTTGCTTAGTTATTTGTTAAGTAATTGAATAAATTGAGTTTGATTTTTTGCAACACAACTTTGCAAAACAGAAGATTGTATTTTAAAAGTAAATAGCAGCATGGAAAGAAAAGGAAAACATTGTTTTTTTCTTTTTAACCAGCATAATTTTGATACCAATATCTAATATAGATGGCAAACAAAAGCCAATAAAACTACAAATCAACTTTGCTTAAGGCTATTGCTCCCCAAACCCCACTGTAAATACTGTATAGTATTTAAGGAATGCAGGGAGCATTCTGCATCACTCTATCTACTGGTATAATTTACTACCACACTAGATTAAAGGAATTCTATGCAGCTGTTTAAGATTGAGGTATATTTATATGAATAGATATGGAAAAAAATCACCCATTTGTGTTAATTGAAAAATACAAGGTCTAGAACTAAATACAGTATGTTCCTATTTGTGTAAGAAATTTTTTTCTCTCTGTGTAGAAATGTGTTATGTGTCTTTGAGTGCACACAGAGTTTTGCTTGGGGTGTAAAGAAGACTTCTGTAAGGATAAAAGCAACGTTTATAGTGGTTGACTCTAGAAGAATAAAAAAAGGATTAGGGTGGAGGGAAGATACTTAAAAAAAATCCTTTTTAAGTGTTTGAATTTTTTAATCATGTGCATGTAATTCTTTTTAAATAAATTGGTTTTAAAATGGCAGTTTTGGGTCAAAATAACCTCTCATAGATTTTAATAACTAATTCTTCTGTTTTACTGCTTAAACTACTCCACTGGTTATTAAAGGTACATATAGTGAGTTGGAGGTGGAGGGCACCACGGGGCCATGCACTCTAGAGGGATGGGTTAACAGCAGTTAGATGGAGCTGCTTGTGGCTAATGACAGTTTGTCCAGTCATTAGGAACCATTGACAAAAATAAATAATTCCAGTAGAAGTACAGACTATGATATTTAGAACTACCTCATGGAGATTTTTTTTTAAATAAAAAGTGTGTAATGTCTAAATTAAAAAATTATAGAAAAAAGTAAACTTTTAAAGCATTTACTATTTTTAACCCTTTACCTACTAGAAATCTAAGTCAGGATATAAAGGACAAATGTTGCAGTTATTTGTATATAACTTTTACATGTCTTTAATCAGGATAATACATAATACCTCAAAAGTCACAGAAGCCCATACCTGAGTGTGGTAGTTATTCATCCTGTTCCACCCAAAACAATACAAAATTCATAATACATTAAGTTTTAATTCAGTTGATAAACTGTAGGTTTTCTTCATGTGTATATCCTCGTTTCTTTATTCCTGATTTTCTGTTTAAAGTACAGCTGTCATGTTTGGTCTGTGATCAAGTCACTCTATTTAAATGAAAAAGGAACGGAAGTTTCTTTATGCTCCCCCCAAATTACTTTATCAATAGTCATTCCTTGTTAATGTCCAGATTATATGTACGGTCTTACTGTCAAACTAGAAATGAAAAATAGAGAGGAAAAAGTAATGCACCAGTTCATATGGGGTTTGGTACAAGATTTCACATACCTACTCATTAACTGAAAGTATCCTGCCTATGTATTGTTTTCTTAAAGTCTAAATAAATCAGAAGATTTTCATCAAAATATTAGAATCAAAGATCTCAATGCCTGATGTATGGGAGTGAACTAACGTGCTGACTTGATTGTTGCAGGCGGGTCAGATTCTGATGTACATCATGTCCAATTTTGAAGATGCTGACACAGAAGAGACAGTAACTTGTCTCCAGATGACTGTTTACCATCCTGGTCACCAGCAAAATGGAATATTCCAATCAATAAGGTTTTTTAACCGACAAAAACTCCCCTCCAGCGAAGTGGTGAAATTTGGCCGAAATTCCAACACCTGTCATTATACCTTTCAGGACAAACAGGCTTCCCGAGTTCAGTTTTCTTTGCAGCTATTTAAAAAGTTTGATAGCTCAGTTCTCTCTTTTGAAATTAAAAATATGAGTAAGAAGACCAATCTGATTGTGGACAACAAGGAGCTGGGCTACCTAAATAAAATGGACCTGCCACACAAATGCCTGGTTAGGTTTGGGGACTATCAGTTCCTGATGGAGAAGGAAGATGGAGAGTCATTAGAATTTTTTGAGATTCAATTTTCTTTGTCTACAAGACCACTCTTGCAAGAAAACAACTGGCTACCACAGAAGCCCATACCTGAGTGTGGCAGATATTCATCCTGTTCCACCCAAAACAATTCTCCTATAGAAATGGGTGAAAATGAATGGTAAACGCAGAGGGCTAAGAGAATCATGAAGGATGAAGAACTCTGTAGACACTTTATAGACATTCCACTTAGTAAGAGTTTCTTAGTGTAGTATATTACTGTCATCTATTACTTTGTCAAACTTGAGATCTGGTGTTATCATTTGAAGTCTGTAACTTGTGTTAGTCATTGATTTAGTCACCTGTTGCATTGCTGGATGTGTGAAGAATTACTGTAAGTGTGTATCTGTGAGCATTAATGTACAAATAGTATCCTTTGTGATGAAGGAATAGTGTTCTCAAAATATGGTTATGTTACTTTTTTTTTATGCCTGATTTTGGTCCTATGTTTTATATTGTTTCATTTTGGTTTGTAAGTTTTGGTTTGGTCATATTATTTCACAGTAGTCATTTGTTTTCAAGGTCAGGGCTAAAAACAAGTTATTATGGGTGTTGTAGCCTGTTGGTACTTGTAGTACCAGAGTATTGGAACAGAGCATAATGTTTTTTAGTGTGTCATTGTGGTTTTAATATGGGAAGACTTATTTGAGCAATAATACCTTGATTTTCTGTTTTTTTCTCTATAGATTTACTTATACTGTTTATTCCCAAGAATACCGTTTTCCTTGTCTGTATTCAGTATCTAAAACCAATGTTTTAAACATTTTAACGAACCACTGTGTTAAGTTTAGAATTCTTTTTCTTTTCCCTTTTTTTTGGCTGCACCACATGGCTTGTGGGATCTTAGTTCCCCGACCAGGGATTGAACCCCGGCCCCTGGCAGTGGAAGCGCCGACTCCTAACCACTGGACTGCCAGGGATTCCCAATCTTTCATTCGTCTTACCAAATTTTAAATAGTTTTTTATGTACTACAGAGTTTTAAATTCCATGAATTCAAAATTTTAACAGCATCCGTGTACATAATAAAGTCAAAGTTTAATTCTCTAACCATTTTCTTTGAAACTCTTTCTGAAGAAAGGGAGGAACTGTTTTTAGACTGCTGTAAGGGAGGACTGCAGTAGGCCGCAGGCAGAGGCTGTGGCTGGGGACTCAGACACATCCAGCTGTGCCCCTCAATGCATATTGGCTCCATTATTTGTTCCACACCCCACATGGAGGCACATGGCCACCAGTAGCTCCCAAGTGCTATATGTTACTGATCACCCACCCAAAGAGAACCTTCTCTCCCAATTCCAGTCCAAAAGAAGGGTCAGCTTGGGTCAGGTGCCCACCCATCTACCAATGAACTTGCCTCAGGTCACGTTAAATGATGGCTGCTCCTGTCAGTGACCATGTGGATGAGAAAAGCATTTTCTCAGAAAGTGGCCACAGTGGGGTGTGGGTGAGGGCAAACAGAAATGTTGGTGTTTGATACTAGGCACTGCAGGTAAGTTGTGAGACTCGCAGTTCACCTCTTAAGGACTCACTTGTCCCAGGAAACTGATTTTTCTTGGGCTCTTTCAGTAAAGGGGTCTATTAATTGGTGCCAGTGTTACAGTCATAGGCAGTCTCTTCTTGAACCTGCAACTTTATGACAAGGGGGTGCTTTCCAATGGTGAAATCTCATACGCTATGTGATTATATAACCATATTCTAGAAGATTCTGTCTCTACTATCTACTGCATTGACTGACTTGAAGAAGCATTACTTTTAGGCTCTAACATGAGTGTAGTATTAGTTTTAATATGCCTTGTGGAAAAATTAGCTATAATCTTTACTACCAGGAGATAACTGTTGTTCACATTTCGTGTGTATATATTTGGTAGCTGATTCCATGTTATCTCATGGCCCTTTTAACATTTTCAGTTCTCTAACACTTATTTAATTCCTTACAGTAATTGTTATCTGTTAAGATAACAGGGTTACTATTTTACTTTCTGGAGCCTGATTGAAACAATTAGATCTTCCATTTCAGGTGATGACGGAGGATGAGCACTTGGAAAATCGTGATTGGAATTTACTGGGCTTCTAGTTGGTATGAGTTGTACTCAAGTCCAATCACTCATCATTCTACTATTCAGCCTACATGAAAATATTTATTTGGCCAGGTATCTCTCTAAGCGATGCATTTAGGGCAGGGACACTGGTGAAAAAAATAGGAAAGCAGTGGTTTTAGCGCTGATGCTGGTTTCAACATTTTGTTGCTGGTGGAAGGCCACTGAAGGACTAGAGACGAGCCAGGTTGGCATTGCTTACTAGCATCTTCATAGAAGAGATCATCGTGAGATGCAGGGGGACACAACGGCTTTCTTAATACTGTTAGTGGAATCATTTCTCAAAAACCCAAATCAAGGTAGTAATATTTTAAAACAGGAAACTTCTGAGGATAGACAGTCAAAATAAGATGTGACATGGGAATTCCCTGGCGGTCCTGTGGTTAGGACTCCGCGCTTTCACTGCCGAGGGCGCAGGTTCAATCCCTGGTCTGGGAACTAAGATCCCCACAAGTTGCACAGCACTCCAATTACTGGAAAAAAAAAATAAAAGCAGGCATAATTCCTGGTTATACCATTTAAAAAGTTCTAGCATCTTAAAACCCTCACACAACTCCATATACCCTCCAGTTACCCCATTTCTCTGCTCTGACCGCAACTTTTCAAATAAATTATCTACACTGGCCATTCTTTATTCTTCACCCCTTACAAGATACTTCTCAGTTTCCATCCCTTCATTTGAAAAAATGGAACATGCAATATTCATGTTCCCAAGCCCAGCTGATGCACCTGCCCTTTCTCTCAGTGCGCAAGTAGCATTTGATATCATTGACTCCTCTCTTTCTGGCTCTGGTGACACCACATTTCTTTGGTTCCTCGAATCCCTCCCCTATCTGCTTCTTTTGGCCTGTTCTCTACCCCCGACTTCTGAAGGGCAACACTTAATTGGGCTTCTCTGCTTGTCTGCTTCCTCAGGGGGATCTCAGCTGGAATAATTACTTAAATTACTATTTACCTACTACTGACTCCTAAACTTGTACCTATTCTTCTCTGAGCTGTAGACATATATCCCATCACCTACTTGGCAGACATCTTCATTCAGGTTTTTTAAAAAATAAATACCTCAAATTTAACTTTCCAAAACAGAGCTCTTAATTTCCTCCAATTTCCCAAACCTGTTCCTCCCACTACATTTATTAAGTCAGAAACCAAGAAGTTATCATCAAGAGTAGCCGTAGCTGCTAGTTTGGCTGTCATACTTCCATAGATTTGGCCAATAGAAAGGCAATGCACCTGAATAGATTTAGAAAGTTTATTACTTACACAGACAGCAAAAGCAGGACCAGTGAGGAGTCAGTGTCCCACATCCCTGGTCGCTAGGGATATCCGGAGCTAACACTGAACCGGGGGGGCCAGATGACAGATGCCTTAAGTGCAGGGTAGCTCTGTTATTGAGGAGCCAACTGTAAACTCCAACCAAGCAGTCTTATTAGCCTACATCTGTACCTGAATGTGGGTGAGGGGGAAATCCCATGCCTCACTGGAACCAGGGAGTGGGATGAGAAATTGCCTCACGGCAGCCTTCTGCAAGCTAGGGAGGCAGATGATAAATGGCCTTGTGATGGCTCCTTTAAGACTGCCTGTCTTACCATGTTCCAGGAAGGATCGTAGGGGTTTCTGTCAAGACTTGGGTCAGACTATAGTTGAGTGTTGGCTATGCAGATATGCAAAGTGAGCAAGGTCACCATGCTGAATGCATTACCCTACAGTTATGGGCAGAGGATCTGAAGACGTTTTTCCATGGAAGACATACAGATGGCTAACAGGCCATAAAAGGATGCTCAACATTAATCATTAGGGAAATGCAAATCAAAACCACAATGAGGTATCACCTCACATCTGTCAGGATGGCTATTATCGAAAAGACAGCAAATAACAAGTGTTGGCAAGGATGTATAGAAAAGGGAACCCTTGTGCACTGTTGGTAGAAATGTAAATTGGTGCAGCCACTATGGAAAACAGTATGGAGATTCCTCAAAAAATTAAAAATAGAACTACCATATGATTCAGCAGTTCCACTCCTGGATATTTATCTGAAGAAAACAAAAACACTAATTAGAAAAGATATATACACCCCAATGCTCATTGCAGCATTACTTACAATAGCAGAGATATGAAAGTACCCTAAGTGCCCATCAATAGATAAATGGATAAAGAAGACATGGTGTGTGTGTGTGTGTGTGTGACTATTACTCAGCCATAAAAAAAAAATGAAATCCTGCCATTTGCAACAACACGGGTGGACCTACAGGGTATAATGCTAAGTGAAATAAGTTAGAGAAAGACAAATACTGTATGATTTCACTTATATGTGGAATCTAAAAAACAAATGATCAAACATAACAAAAAAGAAACAGAGTTAAAGACAGAGAACAAGTGGTCCCCAAAGGGGAGGCGGGTAAGGAGAGTAAAGAAATAGGTGAGAGATTAAGTCGTAAAAACTTCCAGTTGCAAAATAAATGAGTAATGGGTATGAAATGTACAGTGTGGGGAATATAGTCAATAACTATGTAATAATATCTTTGTATGGTGACAGATGGTAACTAGATTTATTGTGGTGATCATTTTGAAATGTATAGAAATACCAAATCACTATGTTGTGTAACAGGAACTAACATAGTGTTGTAGGTCAATTACACTTCAAAAACAGACAAACAAACAAATAGAAAAAGAGATCAGATGTGTAGTTACCAGAGGTGGAGGGTAGGGGGAGAGGGAATTTGGAGGAAGGCAGTCAAAAGGTACAAACTTTCAGTTATAAGATAAATAAGTACTAGGGATGTAATGTACAACATGATAAATATAATTAATACTGCTGTATGTTATATATGAAAGTTAAGAGAGTAAATCCCAAGAGTTCTCATCACAAGAAAAACAAATTTTTTCCTATTTCTTTAATTTTGTATCTATGAGATGATAGATGTTTACTAAATTTATTGTGATAATCATTTCATGATGTATGTAAGTCAAATCATTATGCTGTATACCTTAAATTTATACAGTGCTGTGTCAATTATATCTCAATAAAACTGAAAAAAAATCTTGCTGGTCTACCTCTAAAGGTAATCTGTTCTGCATTCCTATAGCAATTATCAATCCAAGCCACACCATGTCCCACTGGGAGTAGCATACATATATCCACTTGTGCCCTCCTACAGCATATTCTCTACATAGCAGCTAGAGGAATTTTCCGAAAATGCAAATCTGATCACTGTACACTCTGGCTTACAAAAAGTTAGTGGCTTCCTATTCTACATCAAATAAAATTCACTCTCCCTAACATCCTACCAGATACAGTAGATTCTCCAATATTTGCTGAATAAATGTTATTTCTAGTGTTTTTTATAAACATATAAAGCAGGAAAATTGATATCCTTTTCTTAGCAGTTCAAACACATTTTCAAGTTTAGTTCCATCCTGCTTTACCAATTCATTCCTTTTTGTCTTCATAGCAGATTTAATAAAATAATTACAAGTCAGGAGTCAAAACTGTTCCATGTTTATGGAGTAAAACTAGTAATAATCAAATAATTTATTATTTTTAAATGTAAAAATGTGTTTATTCACAATCTTTGAGAAGTTACCATTCCTTCAAAAAATTCTTTATGAACAAAATGCCAAGAAAAATTACAATAGTAGCTTATGCCAAACCAAAAATATACATCTGATGTATACAAACTTTAAAAAGCATAACACAGGCAACGTGAATATAGATTATCTTTAAAATAGTTCCAATGACATAGCTACAACTTAAATTATGTTGAGACATAAATAACAGCATTACCTAATATATTTACATATTTAAAGTGTCATATTTATTTCTATGAGATAAAAAAAGGTGACAAAACTATAGATGTCATTGCCCAGCAGTTCAAATATTGAAAGGGCCACATGATATTTTTAAAGTATAGCAAGAACTTTAAGTTACTATTTATATCTGGACCTTCCTATATTTTCGAGAACATGCACTGTCATTGTTGCAAGAAAAAGAAAAAAAAACACTAAGGAAAAACTGAAAAACAGTTTGCTTACTAAAGTCATATTCAATCCTCAGCAAAATCAAGACAAGCAATCAGGGAGTGTCTTATATCCTTGGCCTTTTAAATTGATACGTAAACTTTAGAGAAAAGAAAAGTTAACTGTATATCGTAAAATTCAGTTATATATATTGATTTACTTAGTTCCATCCCATTAAAGCACCTTGTATTACAAGGCAAAGGAAAGCTTAATAAAATCAATGGATTCTTTCATACCAGAAAGGATTTTATTTACTTTGAAATACCCATATTACCTTTTTCAGGTTTTCCTTTCTTAATAAATCACGCACAGAGAATATGTTCTGTGTAAAATCTTTCAAGACCATTCATTGGAAATACAGAATTTAAAAAAATGACAGAAATTTACTATATCAATTGAAGTCAATGTTCATTTATAGTGGCACAGAAAAGGAAGTGAAAAACCTAAGTATATATATTTTCTTAAATATCTTTTGATTACTCACTTTAAGTGTCCAAACTCTGAAAGATTATTTTAACATATCATATACTTTGTTCAGATTGAGTCAACATTATTATAGTAGGATATGCAACAAGTGTAGAAAGAAACTGATACTTCAGCCTTTCGGGTCATCTACTCAAATTAATTGTGCTTACTATCACATAATAAAATTTAAGTAAGTCATAGGAATAAATAATGCTGGAAAAGGGAACACTATTCTGAATCTGAATTTGGCAGTCCCTCCTCATGTTCCCTTCACATCTGCTGAGAATTAACACAAAATGCCTTAATATTTTCGTAGTTAGCTACTGAAACAGAGTTAAGAAAGCATTCAAGGTGAAATTAATAAAACTATTTTAAAAGCTGAAAATCTACAAACAGTAAACAGGATTGCTATGAAGAAAAGAGTTAAAGAAATTTAATTAATAACATGACAGAACCATTAAATTGTTTTTGAAAAGCAGAAGGCAGATGATGAAATTGCACTTAATTCTGAAGCAATTCAGATATAACCTATCATTCCTATTCCCTTCTAATAAGCATTTATAACATGTTTCTTACTTCCCCTCTTACAAAAAGCTCAGCACAACCATTTATACATTCTAGTTGGTTTTAAACATTTGGTCATAACTGATAAACAAGATCACATAATCTTTCCCTATCGTTTTTGTTGATCCACATCATATTGCTTTAGGCCAGAATCAGACAGTTCTAATACAGGATTTACAAATCCAGAATACTCGGAATTGCCATTATCATCCATTTCGGCACTAACAAAATCATTCTCCCACTCCAGCCCGTTGGAATCATCAGAGGCTGATGTAGGATTACTTCCAGTCTTCTTGCTGCTATACTTAAGTGCTGCCTGGAGAATGTCTTCCTCTGTTTTGGAACGTTCTCTCATTGGAAGCATTCGATTCATTCCTATTATATGGGCAGGGTTATTAGAAATCTCAGTAAAGATTTAAAGAGCTATATTAAAAGACTTAAACTATCAGACTTGATTTGTGAATTAACTTAAAAAGCCAGTCATACGGAAACTTTTCTTAAGGGAAATGTTAGGGTATAATCCTACAGTGAACATTAATACTCAACGAAGGACAGTTTTGATGCAACACTGGTAATCTAGTAAGATGAAATTTCTGAAGAGCCATAAGTTAAGCAGAATGCATGGAGGATTTCAATTGCTGTTTGTCTTATATGGCCAAATTAGTGTGTCTGCAAAACTTCTTTCCTACCTAGATGACAATTTCATTTCTCAGAGATAATAATAACTCTAATGATAATGATAACAATATACACATTTCCAGCACTTACTAGGTTCCAGGTAACGTTGTTTGCACTTGACATATATTAACTGATTTGATCCTCAACAACTCTATGAAGTTACGTACAGTACTATCATTATCCCCCATTCTGCAGCTGAGGAAACTAGGGCAGAAAGAGGAAAGTGATTTGCCCAAGGTCACACAGCAATAGAAGTGGTGGGGCAAGAAACAGATTTCATGCAGTTTGGCTTCAAAGTCTGTGCTCTTTTGCTAGTCTGACTCTAGTATAACAAAGTAGAGACACTTCTAGGGGAAACTGTTCTAGATCTAATTCTGAACAGAAAGAAATTGATCAGTAAAGTGAGTGTCAAAAATCGTGGAAGAAAAAAACATCATTTTGGCAGAAGGAAGAGAGGGAGGACAGAAAAGAAATTTGAATTTGCGAGTGCAGAATCAACACTGCTAATAGAATTAAAATCTAGGAAAAGAGATTATAAGAGAATATCTCTAGACACACCCAATAATTTTGTTTTCTGAGCGTAAAGAATCAGATCCTACAATAATAAAACAACATTTAAATCTAGGGACTTCCCTGGTGGTCCAGTGGTTAAGACTCCACGCTCTCAATGTAGGGGGCTGGGGTTCGATCCCTGGTCAGGGAACTAGATCTCGCATGTTGCAACTAAAGATCCCACATACCACAACTAAGACCCGGTGCAGCCAAATAAATACATTAAAAAAAAAAAAATCTATCACTATTGTCTGTCACTCCCCCAAAATCGCACACTCAACCTAGCAAACTAAATCATCCTTATAGACACAATAAAAATATGAGCTGGAGACTAATATAAGTTTGTGGATTTGTATTTAATTGAATAATATGTCTAAAGGAAGCTGGATTAGACATCATCAGGTTTCTACAGGGGTTCTGTCCTCTACCTAGTCTAGTTGAATAATTCTGTTATAATAACTTGAATAACAAACTTGAAAGTCATGTTATCTAAAAATTTGATTAGCATACAGTGAGGATGACAAATCAGGAATTAAAAGACCTGAAAGGCTTTAGATCAAATTGGACAAGATGCTAAAATAAAAATAAATTTAAAATCTAGATTGGGATCTAAATACACAATAACAAAAGTATAGGGTTGGGGAAACAGTGTTTAGCTGAGAAGACTTAAGTAAATTAATGCAATCTTTGCTAAAGTTATTCAGTTTCTTTATTGATAAAACAAATGGCTCAACTAGAGGATATCTAAGGTCTATTCCATCTCAAAATTCTATGAAATATTTAATATTTAATATTAAAAAAAATTAAAGTTAAAGTTCCATATTCTGTAACTGATTCTTCCTTTTGGGATTACCTATTTCTTAAAATGAAAATAAAGACTTGGGCCTTATTCAGTGAAATAGCTGAATATTTTTTAAAAAATTAAAAAAAAAAAAGTCCACATTTAGCTATAATTTTGAGTACCTGCTATGTGCCACACTATGTTCTGGGTGTTTTATATAAATTTTATTTAATCCTCCTAACATTCATGATTTAATTTGTTCAAATATTTATTGACTGTCTATTATGAGCCAAGCTTTTTTAGACCATCAGTATATAATAGTGAATTATCATTCTTGAAAGTAGGTTTATAATTCCCTTTTTATGATGAACTAACTGCAGTTTAGAAAGATTAAGAAACCTATCTAAAGTACTACAGCTGGGAAGACATACCAGGTAAAATTCAAACTCACGTCTGTGTTATGGCTTTTGTACTACCAACAGAACTAACAAATTGCTTATTTATTATGAACCAAAAGTTAATTAAATTTTGGCTTTAGGTGGCTCACAAGCGGGCAGCAATTCCTACAGAGTAAAATGGGCTGGATTACAAAAACCTTAAAATGAGAAACAACATTTATTTTCTAAATCTCAAGAAACACTAAGAACTAAGCAACTTTCAGACTTCCCTGGTGGCACAGTGGTTAAGAATCCACCTGTCAATGCAGGGGACACGGGTTTGATCCCTGGTCCGGGAAGATCCCACATGCCGCCGAGCAACTAAGCCCGTGCGCCACAACTACTGAGACTGTGCCCTAGAGCCCGTGTGCCACAGCTACTGAAGCCCACACACCTAGAGCCTGTGCTCCGCAACAAGAATAGCCGTTGCAATGAGAAGCCCATGTACCGCAACAAAGAGTAGCCCCCGCTCGCCGCAACTAGAGAAAAACCCATGCGCAGCGACAAAGACCAATGCAGCCAAAAATAAAAACAATTAAAAAAAAAATTAAGAAACTTTCTAAACAATTTACAACAAATGATAATCACTAATAATATAAGAGTCTAAGAAATTTTTACACTGATTTTTCAAGGCCTTGCATTCATTTCAGTTTAAATAAAGTAAAATATAAAGTAGATTTCTATAAATTAACACAAATAAAAATATTCAGGTAAAATTGTAAATATAAAATACCTTCTTCATCTTCCCATTCTAGATCTAAAGATGTGCTGTCATCATTTCCACTAGTTGACTTAGTTTTGGTCATTAAATCACAACTGCTTTCTGTATTTGGTGTCAAAACTGTGGCATCTGATGAGAGTCCTAGAATATACACCAAATACAGTTAGATGTGGTAAGCTATACTCTTTTACTACAACCATTTATTTTGCAATAATTATCTCTCTTCAAATCATAACATCATACAAAACAATTATTGAAATCATTACATTGGTAAGTTTCTGTTAGAAATAGTATAAAGGGCTTTTCCCGCTTTCTTTTTACTTTTTTTTTTTGCCATATAGCACAGTACACATGCAAATTTAAATGAATTATAAATTTTTCAAATATGATGAACTCTAGGCAGTATTTTTAATAGTCAATTACAAAAGGGGGCAAAAAAAAATGAAAAAATAAAAATGATAAATGAAAAGCAGCCTATATTTTCAAAAGGAACCACTACTATGCTTCCGTATCTGGGGAGCATAGGAGTTTTGACTTTTGAAACTTGGAGAAAAGTTTAATCTTCTAAATTAATTTGTAGTAAGTAAAATAAATACACTTTTGTGCACCTACTTCCCTTTTCTGGGAGGAGGAGAGGTGAGATAAGAGTGGAAATGGAAAAAGGAATTCCTGATTCCCTATACATATCTACAGAAATAGCCTGAGGTTTTTCTTTGCTCCAACTCCTATTATTTTTTTATTTTTAAAATTTATATTATTGAAGTATAGTTGATTTACAATGTTGTGTTAATTTCTGCTGTACAGCAAAGTGATTTAGTTAATATGTATATATTTTTTCATATTCTTTTCCATTATGGTTTATTATATCGAATATAGTTCCCTGTGCTATACAGTAGGCCCTTGTTGTTTATCCATTCTATATATAATAGTTTGCATCTGCTAACCCCAAACTCCCAATCAGTCCCTCCCCCTTCCCCCCTCCACCGGCAACCATAAGTCTGTTCTCTGTATCTGTGAGTCTGTTCCTGTTTCTCCAACTCCTTTTTAAAAAGGAAAAATAAAATTGTATAATTAAGGACTAGTTAATTGACTTATTTGGGCAACACAAATTGAAGGGCAGGAAGTTCTTCTTGAAAAACAGAGCCAGGATCTTCAATTATCTGTTTAACGTGGCATAAAGTAACCTTAAAATGAACGCAGATATTTTAAAAGACTTACTACTACTTCGAAAAACTTCATACTGTGACTTTATATTTCTCAAACAAGATTCAAAGTCATCTTCTGGTCCTGAACTGTAATAAAAGTGAAATAATTTTTAAAATATATTCATAGTAGATACAACATAATTCATGCTTAAGTTAAATGATGGCATTTTGGTTTGAAAAGGTCTATCCCACACAAATTCATAATTGCTGTATAATTAGAATAACCTAGTCAAAACAGGTCTTACTTTTCCTAATGCTAGCAATAAACTGAAAAATAATAAGATTTTGGTTAGTCTTGAAGTCAAAATCCAAAGCTTAGCCATAAGTCTAACTTGTAATTTACAATAATGAAGCATGAACAATTTTATTTGAGCGAGTAGGAAATACTCCTGGAAATGTGACATTGAAATGTATCTTCTAAAAAATGATCACACAGGGACTTCCCTGGTGGTTCAGTGATTAAGACTCCTTGTTCCCAATGCAGGGGGGGCACAGGTTTGATCCCTGATCAGGGAACTAAGGTCCCGCATGCCCCATGGCACAGCCAAAAACAACAAAAAAAGATCACACATAAACTTTATTATAAGAAAAGAGAGGAGCTAAGGAAAACACAAACAACCAAGGCATAAACAATTTATCCAAAGGCATTCAGTGTGCTATTGCATCATATTCTGTATGAAAGATGTGACCACTCTTAAGAATGCAATAAAGTCAATTTAAAATAAATGATGATCATTTTCCAACATAAAGAAAGCAAATGTTCTCAGTATTCTTACAAGTGTCTTCAAGAAGTAATCATTTTTTATGCAACATATACACATGAATATGTATATAAGCATCCAGAGGTGAACTGTGTTCTCTTTGGAAATAATATTTTCTACCACAAAGGGAAGAAGTGTATTTCACTATTTACCTTTGATATTCTCCATTGTTTGAAGGATGGTATTGCTGCACAACTCTCTGTCTTTCTTGCTTTGGAAACATAATGCAACACAAAATCACTCTGTTGTAAAATTATGTTTTTTAACACTATTCATGCAATGCCAAAAAGTGTTATTTTCTAGTTTCAGGGAAAAAAAAAACTTTAAAAGTTATTCTATTGAAGTTTTTTTTCCCTTAAATTAATCACTGTCCACTTCTATGTCCTCTTATTCATGGGTAGAATTTCTCTCAATTTTTCAGTGTATAATCCTTAAGTGGTCAGAATATTCATACTGTTATTAAAAAATAACTTTAAAAATATATATTGGTGTATCTGACTTCCTTATTACACCTAAGAACTTCTAATAACTTGAAAGATGGGGGGTAAGAAAGTAATAGTTAAAATGGTATATGAAGTTCTATTTTGGGTGAAATAAGCAGCAATTAAATAAAAGATCTAAAAGACCTGGCTGGCTTGACTCAGAAATAATAAAAACAAAGGACTCAGAAAACCTGTCAGAGTTATGGCTCTGACAGTTATTACTGTATGTCCCTGGCATGTTCTTTATTTTCTGTTTCTTCATCTGTAAATTACAGATGGCTATAATACTGTCCTAGCAAATTCATAGGGCTACTGTTAAAATCAAATGAATTTGCATGTATCTGTATATCTTTGTGTGTCACATATGTTGTACAGACTGCTATGTGTTCCCATATCAATATTTATTCAAGGAAGAAAAAACTCAAGAACTCAGATTTTGCATATGGAATCATTTTAGTCTTTAAAAGGTAAGCAGCAGAGAATTTATTATAGCAAAAAGAGATGTCTAAATTATAACCAGAAAAATACTTTCCTTTCTTAGTAGAAGGTGAGTTAATTTTTAAACTTTCCCATTACTTAGAACTTACTAAAAAATAAAAATAAAAAAGATACTCCCTCACATAATCTAATTAATCTGCTGAAACACCAAAAAAAAAAGGAAAAAAAAAAAAGAGAGAGAGAGAGAGAGAGAGAGATGAAGAGCACGGATCCCATAGAAATCACAGAAACATGATACATGATTTTTTAGTTCATCTAAGTTACAGTAATTATTATGTGACATAATCCTTGTACTACACTTCAGTTAACACTGCAGTAGAGTTCACACAGGCAAAAGATGGAGGAAGATACTAAATAGAAAAGTGGCTAAGCAGTGCTTGAATTCTGGCTCTGCCATTTATTAGCTGTAGGATCTTAAGTTACTTAACATCTCTGTCCCTTGGTTTCATCACCTATAAAATGGGGATTAAGAACACTACCTTTCTCCTAGGATTGTTGTGCCGATTTAACAAGGTAAAACATGTAAACTAATCAGAACAGTTCCTGACACTTAGCCAGGGCTCCATAAATGTCTATTATTAATAGCTGTCTGGCATTATGACAATGCCATGTTTGAATACAGCATGGTAAGATATGATAAATCTGTTGTTTTTTCTGATAATACATCAAAGATCTCCCAAGACCCAAACTCCCAATCTCCCAAAGACACAAGTATAAAGATGAGAAATACAGAGTATTCCTATGGGGCAAAATTGCTCAGCTTACCCAATTTTAGGAAGTATAAGAAAGTCTAGCAGTTCAAGAAATTGTTAAAAAAAAAAACTCACAAAAATAAACTAAAAAATGCTGCAGAAATGATATTTAAAGGTTAGTTTTGTAATGTTTCATCTAAGAGTATATTTATTTTTCCAAAAGAATGCTGAATTTTGGAAAAGTATAAAGTTCATTTTTGGGATAAACAAGAATTAGCTTCTGGTAATTTAAAGTTAAACAGCATTCAGTATCAAGCATATAATTTGATGTTATTTCTAGCTGTTAAAGACCAACTAATTTGCCTTTAAAATTCCTAAGAGTATAGGAATAAATACATTTGTTGTTAAACAAGAAGCCCTTGATTCTAGGGGAAAAAAGTCCCAACTAAGATTTGTCACAGAAAATCAGGAGAAAAGCAGCCCTAATATATGTCGGGGTCTTTTCCCCTCACCTCCAAGAGCTTTCGCTGCTTTGCTGCCCTGGCTGCTTCACGCTGTGCAGCGTATAAAGCTTCTTCTTCTAGTCTTAACTTCTCTTCTTGTAAGGCTAACTGTACATGAACAAAACAATAAGGATTAACAAAAATCAGAACCTGTCTAACTGCTCTAAAAATAAAATGTTTCTATTTATAAAATAAAAAATAAATTATTAAAAAAAATAACTGAGCTCTACAAAGCATAATAGAATTAAAATTTCTGTGATTTCTCAATTTCTCTATTTACAAAATAATTCAAATGATATCAAACATGTTACAGAATTCTTTAGAAGTTGAATTATAAAGTAGAGCATCTAGTTTGCATAAATACAAAACTGTTGCTTTCTTTAGAATATGCAGTGATGTTCATTCTCAACAATCGTTCCAATGCCGATCACCCTGATTAGTTTCATGGTTTGGGCCCTCCTTAGTCCAAGGTCTTTAAAACTAAGGTCAATCATATCACTGCCTACCAAAGCGAAGTAAGCTTTCACAAAGTTCATGGTGCATTGATACACATGTCCTGTATTTTATTACCATCAAGTTATTAAAAAATTACTTCCAAATTTAAGTTCCTACCATTCATAATAGCATACGAATTGCTTTAATGATAATCTACTGCAAGTCAAATCAAATTTAAAAATCAAATTTCAACACAATATTTTTCTTTAGCCTAATATTAGCATCTATTGTGTAGCTTAAGTTAATGCTGCTGAAATCACTAATTGGTAATTAAACAGACTATTTTTAAATGTATAATGGGATATGACTAATTCCATTTAGTTTAGTGAATGCAAAACTATAATTACAGGCCACCTCTGTAAATATATTAAAGTAAATATAACATTTATGATTGTTAGAAGTACTTGGTTCACTTACTAAGAATAAATAAATCCAAGACAAAAAAAAGATTTAAAAAAATAAACCACTTATTGTGAAACAGAGTAATTTTTAAAGTTAGTTTTAAACACAAAGGTGCATGTATCTTGCCAGAGTCCCTACTTGTGAATTCAGAAATTATTTTCAGAAGAATGTATTCTCTTCACTTATTGGCAGCATATGATTTCTGATAAATTGAACCAAACTAAACCAAATTATTATAGGCTGGAATAATTTTTTAACTTTTAAATCATTTTCACCTCTATATATCTAAATTTAGGTCCAATGAGTGTTCACATGCAATATATTATTTAATGATACTTTTCCCATATAAACAGAGACTTTATTATAATATATACTTAGGCAACATAAGACTATTTACCTCTTTTTGGATTTTCATATCAAGATCTTTCTGTTTTTCAACAATAGAATCATAATGCTTCTCTCTTAGGTCAACAATTTCTTCCTCAGTAAGAGGCCTACAGAGAAAAATAAGGCAGAAAAAGAAAGAAAAGGAAAAAAAAAAGTGCTGATGAGTCCAAGTTAAATAAAATACTCATAAAATCAGTGAAATTCTGAAATTTTACTGTCAAAAATGTATTAAAGCAATTTGATGCTATGATTTCAATTGTCAGAGTAAAAAATGATACATTCTAATACTTGTTATAATTTGGCATATAAGTTGAATAAGATGATATACTATCAGAGTACCTTTTTTTAGCCCTATAATCAACTTTAAAGAAATGTGGACTCCCTTTACTTTGGCTCTTCAGCCATCTGACTATATGCCAAAATGTTCATCATAAAATATAAACTTCAGTATACTATACTCTGATCTCAGCCCTCATATCATTTTGGAACTCTTAACTCTCATACCCACTGCCCTTCTATTTATCCTGCTCAATCCCTCTAACCACCCCAGGGAGGCCTTTTCTCTCAGTTTATCGATCCTGATCCTCTCCTGGCTTTACTTCACTTACAACCAGTGTGGACTCTGTGGCAAATCTGAAGTACTTTCTCACCCACATACTCGCCTTCCTGCACACCTGTCATTATGCCTTATTCACCCAGATTACTCATTCTCTGACCCTGGATCACTTCCATGATTAGCTCTTTCTGCTGAGAGCTGCGAGAGAAAATCCAACATCTGTTTGGCCCTCTGACCCTAGCAATAACCCTTTACTTATACATGGCCAACTCCCTCTCACATCCTATGCTAACTATTTCAAAATCTTCACAAACACACTCCTTAAGTTCTTCATTCAAACTCTTTTCTCTTAGAAGTCAATTTCACCCCACTCTGAGACATGACGAGCCTGTCTCCAACCATCAAATCCCTCAACTTCTTGCCAGTCCTCCTCTTACCTAAGTCTATCCTCCCTACTCTTCCCTCTTTCCTCTAAAGAGGTGGTATTCCTTAATTTATTCAAGGTCACCTGTCACACTTATACTTGATTCATTCATCACTGATGCTACCCCACACAACCTTCACTCCAGAGAATTCTGTGGGACATTGCTCCATCAATTAGTACCTCTTTTCTTTAGTCTACTCTTTTTGTCTGTTTTCACCTCTCTTCCTTGTGAAGATTGGAAGAAAGGAAGGAAAGAAGAAAGGAAGAAGGAAAAACTTTCATTTGACCTATACCTATCTCTAACTACTGCTCCCTCTCTCCTTCCCATTTCAGCCAAAATGTCTGAAATTAAAAGTTTATTGATAGCACATCTAGCACTTACTATGTGTCAGGTTCTTTTCTATGCGCTTTACATATATTGACTAATTTTAATTCTCCAAACAACCCTGTAAGGTAGATACAGAGATCATACATATGAGGGAAATGAGATGAAGACAGATTATGTCCAAGTAAGTCATATAGTATGTGGCAAAGCTCGAATTTGAACCCAAGTAGTCTAGCTCCTTGCTCCTAACAACTGTGTTTCTCTTCCCTTCTATGTCCTTACTTCCCATTCTCTCATCAACTCACAACAGTCTGCCTCTGCTTTCATCGCTCTACTAACTCTAACAAAGGTAATCAATGGCTTCTATGTTGCCAAATATGAGACAGTTTAAGTCCTTATATTATTTCTTCAGTTTCATGTGGCAATGCTGACCATTCCCTCCATTCCATCTGTCAGTCTGTCTCTACCTCCTCCCTTGGCTTTCTATGCTCTCCTGGTTCTTTTTGCCCACTGCTTCTTGGCTATCTTCTGAATCCTCTTCTAGTGTCTGCCTATTCAGTCTTCAGACCAACTGCTCTCTCTCCCTGCTCCAATCACCCCACTTCCTCCCCCTTCCCCAACTTCAGGTCTTGATAATTATCATGGTTATAACCAGCCATGTATAAGGTAATGTCTCCTCCTACTTTTGTTCCTTTAGCCCTAACTTCTGCCTAGGGCTTTTTGTTTGTTTGTTTTTTGAGGTATTACTTATATAAAGTAAAAAACATGATTAGTAAAACAAGTTTTAGAATGTCATAAGGAAGCAAAAGGGGGGGATAAAGTTTTACAAATTCAAAGAAATGTACTTATCAATATTAATATATTAAATAGGTTTTTTAAACTAAAATACACATAACAACTTAGGTTCAGTAGGAAAGCACTTAGGCACTTATGTAGATTAAATTCTTTAATGTTCAAAACAACCTTTTGAGATATGTTATTATTTGCCTCAATCTTATAGAAAGAGAAAACCAAGGTCCTGAAATGTAAACTGTTCAATGCCTCAAAGCAAGCAAATGACAGAGCTTGGATTTTCAGAGAGCTTATAGTTCACATAGAAGTCGTTTGTTTTATTAAAAAAAAAAAAAAAGCCTTACCTATGATTGCTGCCTGGGCTTTCCCCCTGTGCAAGAATTAATTAAACAATTATACAAATTTCACTAGCTGAATTCTATTTAAGGCAAGCCAATAAAATTTTTATTTAATCAAAATATTTTCTGCTTATCTATTTTACCTTGGTAACAAATTTCATTATTAAAAGTATTTTAAACAAAAAGCTTTAACATTTTACTATTTCTCAAAGGCAAAATTTAGTTTAATAACTATCTTAATTATATAGCAACCAATTGTTGGACATTTCCTAATTTTTTATAACAAATATTTACTCTACACCAAATGACCTTCTGGGTTCAAGATGGTACTAGAGAACATATTCTCTATGTTCTCATCATTTACAATTGATCTTCTTTATTCGCAGATTCTGGATTTGCAAATTCACCAATGAGTTAAAATTTATTTCCAACATCAAAACCAATGCTCCCCTCACTCTTATGGTCATTCATGGGCATGCACAGAGCAGCAAAAAATCTGGTTGCCTGACATACACATTCCCAGTTGAAGTAGAAGGTGATGCTCTGCCTTCCTGTTTCGGCACTCTTACTGTGCCCTCTTTGCAGCCTATGCAGTGTCACTTTTTGCATTTTTTTTTTTTTTTTTTTTTTTTAATGAGGATCTTGAATCAGATGCGTATGTTTGATTGATTGATTGATTGATTGATTTTGGCTGTGTTGGGTCTTCGTTTCTGTGCGAGGGCTTTCTCCAGTTGTGGCAAGCGGGGGCCACTCTTCATCGCGATGCGCGGGCCTCTCTCGTTGCAGAGCACAGGCTCCAGACGCGCAGGCTCAGCAGTTGTGGCTCACGGGCCCAGCCGCTCTGCGGCATGTGGGATCTTCCCAGGCCAGGGCTCGAACCCGTGTCCCCTGCATTAGCAGGCAGATTCTCAACCACTGCGCCACCAGGGAAGCCCACTTTTTGCATTTTTGTGCTTTTTTGTTCCTGATTTTGCTGTTTAAAATGATCCCCATGTGGGGCTTCCCTGGTGGCACAGTGGTTGAGGGCCTGCCTGCCAATGCAGGGGACACGGGTTCGGGCCCTGGTCTGGGAAGATCCCACATGCCGCGGAGCGGCTGGGCCCGTGAGCCACAATTGCTGAGCCTGCGCGTCTGGAGCCTGTGCTCCGCAACAAGAGAGGCCGCGATAGTGAGAGGCCCGCGCACCGCGATGAAGAGTGGCCCCTGCTTGCCGCAACTAGAGAAAGCCCTCGCACAGAAACGAAGACCCAACACAGCCATAAAAAAAAAAAAAAAAAAAAAAAATGATCCCCATGTGTAGTGCTGAAGTGCTGTCTATTGTTCCTAATCATAAGAAGGTGTGACATGCCTACATGTGCCTACACATACATGTGTTAGATAAGCTTCATTCAGGCATGAATTATTAGTGCTGTTGGTAGTGAGTTCAAAGTTAATGAATCAATAATATACATTAAAATAAGGTGTCAAACAGAAACATAAAACAAGGTTGTATATTGATCAGTTGATGAAAATGTTGTGATCAGAAGCTTGTAGGAAGCTAATTCTGTATTTCCCCTAGGAGTAATGTTCCAGTATCCACTAATTCAGTATTCACGGCAACTTCATAGAATCTAACTACCACAAATAATGAGACTGCTTTTGTTCTCTTTTGTGGGATTCTGAAATTACCTATAGTTTTTTCCTCCAAAGCAAACTGTAACTACTTTCAAGACTGATTTGGATTTATGCATTTCTTACACATTTGTGCTATTCACATCTCACAATTAAAATATATGACTAAGTAACAGCAGAAATAAAATTTCAAATGGTCCAAATTAACTTAGGAAAAAGCACTACAAAGCAGGATGTGACATTCAGCTAAACCAAACACTAACTATGACATGAGAGAGGAAAAGACTGGTTAGCAAAACAAACAAACAAACTCAGACCAAACAAAACGCACCTTAGGAAAACACTTGGAATCACACATTCTTTTAAAAAGCTGTATGATGGGGGGATGAACTATATTGAAGGTTAACAGAAATCTTACATTTAGTACTTGTCAGAAACTTTAAAAATATCATGTTAAGTGTTTGTTTAAAAAAATACACAGGGCTTCCCTGGTGACGTAGTGGTTAAGAATCCGCCTGCCAATGCAGGGGCCACGGGTTCGAGCCCTGGTCCGGGAAGATCCCACATGCCGCAGAGCAACTAAGCCCATGTGCCACAACTACTGAGCCTGCGCTCTAGAGCCCGCAAGCCTAGAGCCTGTGCTCCACAACAAGAGAAGCCACTGCAATGAGAAGCCTGCACGCTACAACCAAGGGTAGCCCTCGCCACAACTAGAGAAAGCCCGCACGCAGCAACGTAGACCCAATGCAGCCAAAGATAAATAAATAAATAAATAAATAAAAATTTATTTAAAAAAAAAATACACAAAATTAATGCTACTTCTGAAAAGGGAAAGAAATGAGATTCTATGAAACACTAAAATATTTGGGAGAATTTTACTGGGAAACAAAAGGCTAAGTCAGGTCCTCAAATATATTCTACCAGATAATAATAAATATTATTACTATTTTAAAAATGGATTTATACCCAAATTAATTTGGGAAATGCTAAATTGGACAAGTTTAAATAATTTTCTTTAACAGTTCTTTAACAATTTCTCTAATAGTTCTTCCCAGAACCTTTAATATGCCAATTTACACTCTGAGACTAGTATTCTGTACACACTCTGGGAAATACTGGGCTAAAGAATAATTTAAATTTGGTTTAATACATTTTTCTCTTTCCTTAGAAAACAAAAATGATGAAGAAAAAAAATAACTTGCAATGTTCTTCTAGTCAAATTCACTTTAGAGATGTGGAAAGTAGGCCCAAGGCAGGTTAAATAATTTACACAAACTCATATAATTAGTTTAGCAAAGTTGGAAATTAACACACAAACTAAAACTCTTCTAACTATACCAGTGCATAAGAAATATATACCATATTTCACTAATTCTAAAATGTACTTTTTTTTTTTCCATTTTAACATTTCTGTACTTGGGATGCATCTTAAAATTGATTTTTAGATGAGGTGAAATACAAAAATCAACAAAAAGAATAACTTATAAAAAAGATAATGGCTAAAGTCAGAAAGTGATTGTAGAACAAACATGTATAAATTCTACCCTCAGAAATCTATAAAAACTATGGTCAAACAATGGGTCTACTCTGGATTGTTGAGGAATTTTACCTTAGGTAAGATGGCAAGATGTTAGAAATATCTTTTTTTTTTTTTTAATAACAATACTTTTATTTATTTATTTATGGCTGTGTTGGGTCTTCGTTTCTGTGCGAGGGCTTTCTCTAGTTGCGGCAAGCGGGGGCCACTCTTCATCGTGGTGCGCGGGCCTCTCACTATCGCGGCCTCTCCCGTTGCGGAGCACAGGCTCCAGACGTGCAGGCTCAGTAGTTATGGCTCACGGGCCCAGCTGCTCCGCGGCATGTGGGATCCTCCTAGACCAGGGCTCGAACCGGTGTCCCCTGCATTGGCAGGCAGATTCTCAACCACTGCGCCACCAGGGAAGCCCCAGAAATATCTTTTTTTAAAGTTCCTCAAGTTCTACAGAATACTTTAAAAACCTGTTTTATATATATGTATACATATACACACACACACATATAATATATAACTGATATATGAAACTATATATAATATATAGTATTACATATGTTAAATAATAGAAAATTCTGAATAATTTGCTAATATAAATTAGTAAAAGAAGGAAACGATAAGGGACTAAAAAGTAAAAATAACAACTAAGAAGTAAAAATTCTAAAATAAAAGATAATATAATAAAAATTAAAAAAATAATTGTCAGAACTTATGACTAATGAGAACAAATATGGATTTTATACTGCTGTGAAAATACTTACTTCATCACTTTCTACTAGATTCTCAAACTGAAACAACAAGAAAGTGAGTGTTAGGATGAATATTTGTCTAAGGTACATATCTCACAAAAAATTATACGGTGGAGTTGCTCAAAATCAACTTGCTGTTTTGATTCTGCCACACCTCTACTAGAGCAGACCAATGATCTGTCTCTAGAATCACTGGCTTCTATAAGCCACTATAATTGATAGAAGTGTACCCTCTCCCTCAGTTGTGTAGGGCAGAAAAAAGACAAAAATAAACAAAAAAACCCACCACTTCTTAAGTAGAAATAACAATTCTACTAGAAGAATGGGATCTTAATCTTTTGCAAACTTGTTCTCCCTATTCATGCTTCCCCCACCACTCCAATTCTCTCCCTATTCACTAGTATCAATAATATTGAAATATAAATAGTCCATACTAAATTTAGGTACAGAGCCTTCCCCTTACTTAAAAAAAAGTGTCTCTCCTGCCCTTCCGAAGGTAGTTTTATTCAATCAGATTTACGACTCTACTTACCTCTATAGTTAAGTGCTCACCTCTTGAGCATGTTCTAAAATACTTGGATCTGGGAAGAAAAACAGGAAAACAACTTTAAAAACTACAATCAATCCTGTGGCATAAAAACATTTCCTCAAAAGCAACTTTAAATTCTCCAATATATAGTATCTTATATTTAAAAAAGAAACCACTGAACTTACATAAGAATATAAACACTCCAGATTTTTAAACTTAGTTGTGGGTTTAAAAGTGTTTAGTCAACCAATATTTTTCTATTGGTCCTAATATTTTCTACACCTGTAATAAAAAGTTAATTTACTATATTTACTACATAGAACAGAATACAATTAAATTTAAAACTTTATCTCATTATTTTCACTGTATCAAGAAAAATATCTTGTTAAAGTACTGCTGTGTTAAATAATGTATAAGAGCATGTTCCCAATTTTGTTAAACATTTGCAAAACAACAAAAATCTAAAAAAGATATACGCCAATATGTGAAGAGTAGTTATCTCTAGATGGTGGGATCATATATGTTTATATAAAGCTTAGGTGCTGGGGTTTCCCTGGTGGCGCAGTGGTTGAAAATCTGCCTGCCAATGCAGGGGACACGGGTTCGAGCCCTGGTCTGGGAAGATCCCACATGCCACAGAGCAACTAGGTCTGTGAGCCACAACTACTGAGCCTGTGCGTTTGGAGCCTGTGCTCCGCAACAAGACAGGCCGCGACAGTGAGAGGCCCGCACACCGTGATGAAGAGTGGCCCCCACTCGCCACAACTAGAGAAAGCCCTCGCACAGAAATGAAGATCCAACACAGCCAAAAATAAATAAATTAAAAAAAAAAAAAGATATACATACTACTCTGTATTAAAAAAAAAAAAGCTTAGGTGCTTTTTATTCTCATCCCATGCCTGCACAAATAAAAGAAAGAAAATGAAAAACAATATACATCACATATACATCAACCAAATAATCCATTACATTAATTTTTCCAACTAGGGTGAAATATTGACTTTAATTTTAATTTCTCCTCACAATGTATACATATATCAAATCACCACAATGTATACTTTAAATGTCTTGCAATTTTGTCAGTTATACCTCAGTAAAGCTGAAATTTAAAAATTCTGGTTATTATCTTCTGCTCCTACTAGTGAAACTTACATGTAGTCAAATAAGCATCTCCTTTGTTATATCTGCTCCAAAGATATCACCACATTCTGTTAACTATATGTCCTCTAACTATTATAGTATGAAACCTGGTACAGGACAAAGCCCCTCAAGCTCCTTTACTACTGGAAGTACCAGGAAATTTTAAGACTTTCACTTATAATGTGGATCCTGTTATTGCTGCCTAAATTGATGGCACAGAAGACCCCCCCATCCTCCCATGGGGATCCAAAATCACACTATGGGTTCCTAATGTGTCAGGACTCTTGAACAAAAAGCACCCCTTTGAGAGATGGGAAGAATCCTGGGGTTATGACAGGTCAGAATGCTTTGTGTTATGAGTGTATGTGTGCAGAGGTGGTGGATGGGTTTAGTAAAAGAGAATGGTATATTATCATGACTAAGTTTTTATTACCATAAAGAAGAAAAAAAGCAATTTTTCCTGTACAATCTTTATTTGCTAACAGATGCAAGGTAGTTTTATTGCCCATTAAGAGATCATTGGTAAAAATGGAACATTTGGTATTGTCATCCCATAGATCTAATAATTCATGGAACATATCCAATATAAATAAAATACCCCAATTCTCTAGGCATCTAGTGCTCCCATTCTTTTATTTTCCCTATTTCTCAAATAAAAACAGATATGAGTTGAGCCTTCCAGTAGCACTGTGTTCTGGCATTAGGATTCATGCATAAAGTGCTATACGCTCTCCCTCAGCAACCATCACTCTCTTCCCTGAATGAAGAGTTTGCCTCTGATTAATCTATTTCCTCTTCCAGGCTTACTGCGTGATATAACTGAATAGTAAAATAAAGTTTAGTAATACCAAGTATCCCAGTATAAGCCATCAGTGTGACTTCACTGTTGAAACAAAGCCTGAAGCTAAGACTGTCTCAATACAAACCAAGGGAAGTAGCTGTTGCACTACACTTACATTAGATGGCACAGTACTGTGTTCTGTCCCAATTTTATACAGATATATACCTAACTTCAGTAGAAGCCCAAGGTGTTGGCTGTTGTAAATGTCTACCTTTTCTGTCCCCTCTCTCCACATCTAACTATGATGAGGACAATCATGCTCTTGCATGACTCTGACTCCCTGATTATCTGACCAACCTAGATCACAGCCATCCCCCAGACCTCATTTGATTGGTTCAGGGTTATAGAGAAACTGACCAGACAGAGATATACCCTCCTGAGAGCTCTAGGGAGTTGCTAGGGGTTATACTTCTGACAATCTGCAAAGAGGAATGAAATCAATTGAAAGAGTGTTCTGACAGTGTTGAAGTCATCCCTAAGGACCAGTTGCATCCCTGCCCTGCCCTGCCCATAGTTTCCTTAGTACTTGACAAACCTAGTATCCTTATAAGAAATTCTACCTTTTGCCTATGAAAGTTTGATTTGGGTTTCTGTCCCCATAACTAAAGTCCTGTCTAATAAGTAAACAAGAGTCTAAGGGACAGAATGGCAAAAGAGCAAATTAAAAAAATAGCAAAAAAAATTTTAATGGAAGGAAAACAAAAAAGCAAAATAAGTTTGGAAGAAAATTCAAGCTTTCCTTTTAGGACAGATTAGATTGAGACCTTATTACTCACAAAGGGCACATACTGACTCCTACTACCATAAATGCTAAGATTATATTGATAGATTAAAGTAATATGCAATTTGGCAAACTCAGGGGTAACATTTTTATTAGAAGAGCTTTATCCTGGAATTTATCTGAAAAGAAGATGAGAAACTTTGTGATACATATTTTAAAAGTAATTAGACAGGCAGTTTTTGAAAGTATCCTTTCAGATTTCAGAGTGCTCTCCATTACTTAAGTAGTAAATGAAAGAAACTGAAACTAAAATCTTTCTGTATTATTGGATGCTTAAAAGCCTAACACATTTTGAATGTGACTTTTTCAGTATTTCCCATTATAAACTGTCCTGACAGGAATAAAGATGCAGACGTAGAGAATGGACTTGAGGACACGGGGAAGGGGAAGGGTAAGCTGGGAAGAAGTGAGAGAGTGGCATGGACTTATATATACTACCAAATGTAAAATCGATAGCTAGTGGGAAGCAGCCGCATAGCACAGGGAGATCAGCTCAGTGCTTTGTGACCACCTAGAGGGGTGGGATAGGGAGGGTGGGAGGGAGACACAAGAGGGAGGGGATATGGGGATATATGTTGTAAAAAAAAAAAAACTGTCCTGATATTTTGTGTTCTCTTTTTAAAATATTTTTTTAACATCTTTATTGGAGTATAATTGCTTTACAATGGTGTGTTAGTTTCTGCTTTACAACAAAATGAATCAGCTATACATACACATATATCCCATATATCCCCCCATATCCCCTCCCTCTTGTGTCTCCCTCCCACCCTCCCTATCCCACCCCTCTAGGTGGTCACACAGCACCGAGCTGATCTCCCTGTGCTATGCGGCTGCTTCCCACTAGCTATCGATTTTACATTTGGTAGTATATATAAGTCCATGCCACTCTCTCACTTCTTCCCAGCTTACCCTTCCCCTTCCCCGTGTCCTCAAGTCCATTCTCTACGTCTGCATCTTTATTCCTGTCCTGCCCCTAGGTTCTTCAGAACCTTGTTTTTTTTTTTTAGATTCCATATATATGTGTTCGCATATGGTATTTGTTTTTCTCTTTCTGATTTACTTCACTCTATATGACAGACTCTAGGTCCATCCACCTCACTACAAATAACTCAATTTCATTTCTTTTTATGGCTAATATTCCATTCTATATATGTGCCACATCTTCTTTATCCATTTATCTGTTGATGGACATTTAGGTTGCTTCCATGTCCTGGCTATTGTAAATAGTGCTTGGCATATTCTAAGAAAATGGGGGCCTGAATGGCTAGAGTGGAGGAGAAAGGGAGATAAAGCCTGAGAAGTAGCCAGGGTCACACCATAGGCCTTTGTAGGCCATGGGAAGGGTTTTGGATTTTATTCTTAATTAGATGAGAATTCACAAAAGAGAATTTTTTTTTTTGTCTTTGGCATTTACTTTTCCCCCAATTATCTTTTTATACATGATTTGTTCAAATCAGATTTTAAACAAGGTGCACACACTGCATTTGCTTGTTAGGCCTCTTAAGCCTCTTTAACAGCCCTCCTTCCTGCACCATCACCTTTTTTCATGTCATTTGCCCCACAGAATTTCTCACTTCCTAGATCTGGCTGATATTTTTCCTCTTGGTATTATTAAAGTTTTTCCTCTACCCTCTGTATTTCCTGGTAATTTTATTTAAAACCTTGATTATATTGAGTGCAATTTTTTTAGGCAAGAACCCTTCATATGTGGTACTTGCTACTGAATCAAATTATGAGGAACTTTATTTTTGTCTGCTTCACTTTTACTGACACTAAGAATGACCTGTAGGTTCAGGTATTATCCGTCTAATCCATCCCTTACAAAGCTTCACATCATCCTTTTACCAAATGGTTTTAGCATCCATTGATAAAATCATTTCAGCTCTATTATTGCATTAGAAGGTACAAAAATCATGATTTTTTATTACTAACATTCCTTAAGAATTTATTAGCGGTATAAAAACTTCAGTGGAAAATCCAGAATAGATGATCTGCCATAAGTTTTAAGAGGCCCAATTAGGAAGCTATCATAATAGTACAGCAGAGAAATGATGGTAGCTTGGATCATCAAATTGAAGTAATGAGAAGTAGTTCTGAAGAAAAGGCTGATAGAATTTCCTAATATATTAGCTGTAAGAGTATATATTAAAAGGAAGAATCAAGGATGCTCCTAAGTTTTTGGCCTGAACAACTAGAATGGAGTTGCCATTTACTGAGATAAAGAAGTCTTGGAAAGGAGCAGGTTTGTGTTTTTAGATGCCTTGAGCTTGACGTCCACACAGTTAAGAGTCTAGATGAGAGTCCTCTATTCAAATTCCAAGCCTAGAACATTAACATCAGTCCAAACACCCCTTGAGAGTACTTTCTATAACTAACCCTGGGGCTACTTCTCAATCTCAGATCAGTAAGAACACTATACTTTTCTTTCTTGCTTCAAACCTAGGAAATTAATCTTGTTTTCTTTTCCTATCCTAAGGAATGTTGGCTGTAGACAAAGACGCAATGTCAGCAATCTTTCCCCTCCTATACATATGCTTCATGTTATCACCAATACATACACACGTCTATGGTTTTTAAGGATTTTACTTCTAATCATTATGGAAAAATAGAAGTACAGCTTTTTCCTGGGAGAGAGAGGAAGAATGAGTTATCTCTGAACAAGTTAGAAATATAGGAACCAAAAATTAAAACTACAAAAACAATACAGAATGGATCAGTTACCTTGACAAGCTGGCTCACCTTTACGAAACAGAATGGCTCCTGGGTTTTAAGACTTAAAGGAGAGGTAATAAGATGACATCTAAAAGAACATGATAAGTAGAGAAAATGGAAGACCAGAACAAAGAGAAGCAAATGTTAGCAGAGTTCATCCAAAGTCTACCTGTACTAGGGTCCCTGGTTCAAGGAACTGAGCTGTCTGGCCCCGGTGGTAGGTAATGCTCCAAGGTAATGAGTTATTTGAATTGTATAATTAACTTTTTCTGAATCTATTCTCACTAAGCACCTCCACCTCATTATTCTTTACTCATAATGAAAGAATGTCCTTATCTCAAGATACAAGTACTATATAGTTCCTGGACAGTTATATTTTTCATTTTTAATTCCTAAATTTGCCTTTGTTTTTTTAATATCTGACCCAATAAGGCTGAGAGCAAGAGCCTGAGACAAGGTGAAATCACCAATGTGGTTGTTCAAACAAAATTACTATGTATCAATGAGACAACAAAACTAGCCACAGGAAAAATCACAGGGCTTAATCAGGTCTCCCAAGTACTGTGCACTTATATTTCATTATAGTACAATACATAGCTCCTGGTTGGGAATATTTTCTTCAACAATGAAGTTTTAGTTGTGTATAAGGAGGCACTGTTTAAAAAAAGAGCAAAGGAAAATGAGATAAAAAGAAATAGGACCATAGTCTAAAACCAGAAATTTGGTACTAACCAATTAAAGAACATTTCCAACAACATTCAGCGAAAGTTAAATCTTAGAAGGAAAGATAAAAAACAAACTGAGTAAAAGCAATGTTTACTGCAAAGGCCTGACTCTTGATTACTGTTATTTAATTTAGAGAAATAACATTTTGCTTCCTTCAATTTGAAAAAAAATTAGTACTTTATTGACTTGAAGTTTCTGACTATATATGATGCTACAAAACTAAAGTGTAACAAACAGGCTATTTCTATAATGGACAGCAAAGAGAGACTTATATTTACTGAGTACCTACATTGGGCAGGTTTGGTTAAGTATGTATGAGCTTAGTTTTTATATGTATTTTACATACATTCCTTCCCACAATAATCTTAAGGTACTGTAATCTTATTGAGTGGATCTTCACTGTCTAATATGACAGCGACACATGTGGCTATCAAGCACTTTGACATACGGTTAGTCTGAACTGAGAAGGTTATTTGAAATACACACTGGAATTTGGAGACTTAGTACAAAAAAAAAGAATATAAAATATCTAGCTCCAATAACTAAGCACTTTATAACATATATCCATGATCAAACACATATCTTTTATGTTGTTTCCTTAATCCTCCTCCAAGTTTAACTGATCATAGTTCTGCAGTTAAAAACACTGATGTTCATGTTCGAATACTACTTGTGCAATGTGTAAACTAAAAAGTATGCTGATTTTACATGTAATGTTGCTCACAATAGGTGCTTTTAGTACACTCTTAGAAGAAAAAATAAGTTTGTATTATTCATAAAAAGTTTTTCACTAAATATTGGGGGTAGATAAATCTGGTGACATTTAAAAGAAAATCTGGTCTAATATCTTCATCATTAACTTCTTAAGAATCTAAAAAATAAAGGAGAATGGCCATCCTACTTTCGCAGACTCTACTGTTAGCATTTAAGTGGGTCATATTGGACAAAGCTCCCTAAATTTACTAAGAAAAATTATAAAATCAAACAGTATACAACAATTTAAGATTTTTCTATTATGCAAACATGATTGCTTGAAAATAAAAATACAAAGCTAAAAACCATATTCTCTGCTTTCATATGTGTAACATTTGACTAAAGCTATTGAATATCAAATTAATTTCATTTACAGGCATACTTCAGAGATAGTGTGGGTTCGATTCGAGACCATTACAATAAAGTGAATACTACTGTAATAAAGCAAGTCACACGAATTTTTTTGGTTTCCCAGTGCATATAAAAGGTATGTTTATTATACCTATTATCTTGTAATAACCTATAATGGAGTATAATCTGCAAAAATACTGAATCACTATGCTGTACACCTTAAACATAATATTGTAAATCAACTATACTTCAATTTTAAAAAAGTTATGTTTACACTATACTGTAGTCTATTAAGTGCGCAATAGCATTATGTCTAAAAAAAACAATGTACATACCTTAATTAAAAAATACTTTTTTGCTAAAAAAAGCTAACCATTGACTGAGCTTTCAGAGAGATCATAATCTTTTTGCTGGTGAGGGTCTTGCCTAGGTGTTGAGAGCTGCTGACTGATGAAGGTGGCGGTGGCTGAGGGGTGGGTGTCTGTGGCAATTTCTTAAAATAAGACAACAATGAAGTTTGCTGCTTGATTGGCTCTTCCTTTCACAAATAGTTTCTCTGTAGCATGCAATACTGTTTGATAGCATTTTACTCAGTAGAGCTTCTTTCAAAATTGGAGTCAATCCTTTCAAACCCTGCCACTGCTTTATCAACTAAGTTTATGTAATATTCTAAATCCTTTGTTGTCATTTCAACATCTTTACAGCATTTTCACCAGGAGTAGATTCCATCTCGAGAAACCACTTTCTTTGCTGACCCATCAGAAGCAACTCCTCATCCATTAAAGTTCTATCATGAGGTTGCAGCAAATCAGTCACATCTTCAAACTCCACTTCTAATTCTGCTTCTCTTGTTATTTCCACTACATCTGCAGTTACTTCCTCCACTGAAGTCTTGAACCCCTCAAGGTCATCCATGAGGGTTGGAATCAACTTCAAAACTCCTGTTAATGTTTAAATTTTGACCTCTTCCAATGAATCATGAATGTTCTTAATGGCATCTAGAATGGTGAATCCTTTCCAGAAGGTTTTAAATTTACCTTGCCCAGATCCATCTGAGGAATCACTATCTTTGGCAGATATTGCCTTACAAAATGTATTTCTTAAATATAAGCCTTAAAAGTTGAAATTACTCCTTGATCCATGGGCTGCAGAATGGAGGCTGTGTTAGCAGGCATGAAAACAACATTAATCTCATTGTACATCTCCATCAGAGCTCTTGACCGACCAGGTGCATTGTCAATGAACAGCTGTAGTTTGAAAGGAAACTTTTTTTCTGAGCAGTAGATTTCAACAGTGGGCTTAAAATATTCTGTAAACCATGTTGTAAACAGATGTGCAGTCAATTAGGCTTTGTTGTTCCATTTATAGAGCACAGAGTAGATTTAGCATAATTCTTAAGGGCCCTAGGATTTTTTGAATGGTAAATAAGCACTGGCTTCAACTTACAGTCACCAGCTGCATTAGCCCCAAACAAGAGAATCAGCCTGTCCTTTGGAGCCAGGCATTCTCCTCTCTAGCTATGCAAGTCCTAGATGGCATCTACTTCCAATAGAAGGCTGCTTCATCTACATTGAAAACCTGCTGTTTAGTATAACCACCTTCATTATCTTAGCTAGATCTTCTGGATAACTTGCTGTAGTTTCTATATCAGCACTTGCTGCTTTCCCTTGCATTTCTAAAGATGGCTTCTTTCCTTAAACTTCATAAACCAACCTCTGCCAGCTTCAAACTTCTCTGCTGTAGTTCACCTCTCTCAGCCTTCACAGAATTGAACAGAGTTAGAGCCTTACTCTGGATTAGGCTTTGGCTTAAGTGAATGTTGTGGTTGGTTTGACTTCTACCCAGACCACTAAAACTTTCTGCATATCAGCAATGAGGCTGTTTCACTTATCATTTGTGTGTTCAGTGGAGTAGCGCTTTTAATTTCCTTCAAGGACTTTTCCTTCGCATTCACAACTTGGCTAACTGGCACAAGAGGCCTAGCTTTCAGCCTATCTTGGCTTTTGACATGCCTTCCTTATGCCATAAAAATTGCTGGAATCAGCTTGTCAAGTTCAGTGCAACTGCTGGAATTGCATTGAATTCAGATCTTTCTATTCATGAACATGGTATTGTCCTCCATTTATTTTGGTTTTATTTTATTTTATTTTTTTAAATAAATTTATTTATTTATTTATTTATTTTTGGCTGTGTTGGGTCTCGTTTCTGTGCGTAGGCTTTCTCTAGTTGCAGCGAGTGGGGGCTACTCTTCATCGCAGTGCGCGGGCTTCTCATTGTCGTGGCTTCTCTTGTTATGGAGCACAGGCTCTACCCGCGCAGGCTCAGTAGTTGTGGCTCACGGGCTTAGTTGCTCCGCGGCATGTGGGATCTTCCCAGACCAGGGCTCGAACCCGTGACCTCTGCATTGACAGGCAGATTCTTAACCACTGCGCCACCAGGGAAGCCCCTATTTTGGTTTTAAATGTTGTTTTGGTCTTACACATCTATTATTGATTTATCCCTAGTTATTTATATTTTTCATTGCTAACACAGAAAGTAATTTTTAAAATATGCATTATCTGTTTGTTGCTGGTATACAGGAATAAAGTTTTAATACAACTAATAGATAGCATTTCACATTAATAGTTCAGGAACAATATCTGATAATACCAAGTGTTAGGAAGTGGTACAATGAAAACCCACTGTTGGCAGAAGTATAAACTGAGATAATTGCTTTGAAAAGTCTGATATGTTCTAGTAAATTTGAAGATGTGCATGAGCTATGACCCAGCAATTCAAGTCCTGGGTATGCCTAAAGAGTCTCCTGTACATGTGTACAAAGAAACATTTACAAGAATGTTAACTGAAGTAGTTTGTAATAGTAAAAAAAAAAGTCTTGAAATAATCTAAATGATTATCAACTTAAGCATTGGCTTATTCACTCAATGAAACACTACAAAGTAGTAAAAATGAATGAACCTGAGCTGCATGTACTAAGATGGAAATTTTGAATGAATATTTCAGTTAAGAATCACTACCCTAAATCAAAGACTTAATCAATCAATGTTTATTGTATTTAAAGTGACTATATCGGGGAATGAAAACACCATTATTTCCTTCAAATTAAGAAGAGAAAACGTGGTCCTCATAAAAAGCTGCAAGTGCTAGGAACCATGTGAATCCTAGAGAAATGAGTGGGGATAAATGCACAGAGAGTGAGGGAATGCATGAATAATTATGCAATTAAAATTTGAGTCTAGGCAAGAAATGATGATAGCTTGGACTAGAGTGGTGTAAGAGAAATGAATAGTTTAAAGAAATATTTAGAAGATAAAAAACATCTGGTATGGGAGATGGACTGGAAAATGAGAGATGAGAAGTATCAGAATCTCAATGGGGATGTAACAGAAAAGCAGCAGTCAAGAATGGAGGTACAGGGACTTCCCTGGTGGTGCAGTGGTTAAGAATCTGCCTGCCAATGCAGGGGACACGGGTTCAATCCCTGGTCTGGGAAGATCCCACATGCTGCGGATCAGCTAAGCCCGTGCGCCACAACTACTGAGCCTGTGCTCCAGAGCCCATGAGCCACAACTACTGAGCCCGCATGCCACAACTACTGAAGCCGCGTGCCTAGAGGCCATGCAATGAAGAGTAGCCCCTACTTGCCGCAACTAGAGAAAGCCAGCGCACAGCAACTAAATGTCAGGGGTGAAAACGATAAAGGACAAAGTGATGTAAGATGCTGGAAAGGCCCTCTAGGAATACACATAAAATAAAGCTGAGCTGTGAAATAACTGGTTAAAGTCCCATCATGAGTGCATTTAACTTTCATGAATTCAGTCATATGCCCTGGAGGGAAGGGTGAGGTGAGAAATAAGATGGGCAACAATCCACCATCGTATTCAAGAGTGTGTATACTCAGGTGTATTAATTATGGTGAAAGTTGAGCTGCTGAAACAGGTTCCAAAAACAATAATTTAAAGAAAACAGAAATCTATTTTCCCTCTTTTTAAAAACAGTCTAGAGCACTCCAAAGCCATCCATGGACATTCCTTTATACACAATCCTTATGCCCCTGAGAGCTGTCTCTAAGTAATGTAAGTTTCTATATAACCATTCTACTATTGCTGATGATGTGAAAGTAGACTCAAATATGTAAAGGATATTAAAAGGGTAGAAAAGATAGACTATCATACTCCGAATGATCGTGGCATGTAAAGGAATTTGGAAAAGCTTGAAAGTAAAGAGGTACAAAAGTGGCAATTCTTGCATATATATTTATTTGTCAGTGTTGTGAAGGCAGATATCAAGACAATCTTTTATTAAGGATAAAATCAGTCTCATCAAGAATAGAATGAAAATGCAGTTTTTTATGCTTCTACATGTTATTATGGAAAGCAGGCAAATACTCATATCAAAGTGACTTAAGTAAAAGATAACTAAAAAATTCTCATAAATCCTACATTGTTATTGTTCCTTTTCTTCATATTCTCTTGTATAGTATCTGTTAAAATAATAGTCTTTCCTTATATTTTCTGTTTGACATTATTAAAAAATAATGAAGAACTATGGTAAACTGTTCCACAGTCTATTAAAAATTAAAAGCTTCCCAAGTCTACTCTTTTCTGCACAAAAGATTGGAAAGGTTACAAATGGAAGCCTGGCAAAAACTATTACATTGAAGATGATGAACACATTGTTTTTCAATTAGTATCAAATACATCAGTGAAGATTTAACCATTCAAATCTCAAGGGATGATCTATCAACAGATTTTCCAGGTAGAACAGCATCAACATAGGTGGTAATAATAAAGTAATAATATTTACTGTTAAATAAGCCCCTCCCTAATGAAGGCAAATTTAGGAAGACTGGATGTTCAAAAAATTTATTGTGTTCCTTGGAAGAGACAAATCTTCCTGTTGAACATGTTGAAGATGGAAAACATGGGTTTAAAAAAAAAGTCACTGTCCTTTAAGAGGAGCCTGATTTAGAGGAGACCAACAACTATAAGGGATCTTAGAGGTCTTTTAGTTCTTTCTCGGTCATCCTCTGCAGTCTGTGAGCAGCATCTGAAATTGTTGACCACCTTCTTCTTTCAGAAACTGTTGCCACTTACGTGTCTATGATTTTGAACGTTCTAATTTTTCTTACTTCCCTGGATAACTGAATGACAGACATAGCTATGTATTTATATTTAAAATACAGAAGTGAGTAAAAATTGACCCACGTACCCAGGAGGTTTACAGTCTAATGGGGTAGCCACACAGGTAAATTAACAACTACCATGCTCTGAAAGGGATATGTTCAGATGAAGAGCATCAAAAATCAGCTGAAGGAGAAGGAATTAGCCAGGCCCCCAAGTAGTGGAAAGGAATGTTTCAGGGAGCAGCAGCTACCAAAGGCAAAGGGGAATGAAAAGATCAAGACTGCATACATTAATTCTGCCAACAAGTATTTACTAAACATCTACTACATACTATGCACATAACTTGGAGCTGTGTATTCAATGGTAAGCAAAACAGGCATGAACTTGTTCCTTTACACTGAGAGTGGAAGACACACATTAACCAAATAATCACACTATTTCAGGTATAATTATAACCCGAGGAAGTGCTGAGAGGATAAGGAAGATGGTTCTATCATGGTGTGAGAACTCATCCACTAAGGGTAGGAAAGAGATCAGGAAGAATTCTGTGGGAAATAATCCTTGAGCTGGCATCTAAAAGATGAGTGAGTAGGAGTTATCTAACTAAAAAGGGAAGAAACTGATTCAAGGAAGAGTGTGGCATAAATGAGGCAAAAAAAAAAAAAAAAAGGCAAGGAATAGATAATGTGAGGTCTTGAAAGCTACATTAAATATTTCAGTTTTTATCCTAGAAGTATGGTAAACCACTGAAGAAAATGGTAGGGGACATTCAGAACTTGACAACGTGGATTTGGAGGATGAGTGAAAGGAAGGAGTTTATTATGATTCGCAGGTTCATGGCTTTGGTAACTGTATATTATTTTACTACTCACAAAGTAGGACACAAAGTAGTAAAAATGGTCGGGGCTTTAAAAAAATGAAGAAAAGGAGTAAAGAACTGTGAGCAGGAAAGAAAGATGAGCTCAACTTTACAAACCGAATTTGAGGTTATGTTGATACCCAAGGGGAAATAGTAGGCAATTAAGATATTCAGGGCTCAGACTGAGATGACTGAGCTCATTAGTACGCAGGTAGTAGGTAAGGTCATGTGTTTTCCTGCCATCACCCAGGGAAAGTACATTAAGGAAGGAAAATATATTAAGGAAGAACAGAGTGAGATTCAGAACACAGCCCTGGGGAGTCTTCAAGGTACAACACAGAATGTTCAGGAAATTCATATCCATTTAAGTCTGCTACTATTTGCCTTCCTAACTTCTGAAATTTCAAGAGAAATAGCTTATGCTTGTATATTTCTCAAAGCTGACAAACATGCAGAAAACCAAACTGAATCGTTCAATAATGACTATTGATTAGTATATTTTAGCAATATACATTATGATAAAATATTTAACATTCTCATTCTCTATACGGTCTCTTTAAAAAGTAAGTCAACATAAAACTGGTAGGATATATATTTAACTATGTGAGTGATGCCAAAGTTAGGGAATTATCTTGAGGAAAAAAAAGGAGAAAATACTGTTCCCTAGATTTTACAAGTTCATAAATAATACTCATTCATTCAGTAAACATGAGATACTAAAAATGAAGAAAGATAAAGATAAAACATAGTCCCCGATCTTGAGAAGCTCTCAATCCATACCATGGTATATATACCAGGAGGCAGCAGACTATGATCCACAGGCCAAATCTGGCCCAATGCCTGTTTCTGTAAAGAAAGTTTTATTGGAACACAGTCACATTCACTTATTTACATATTATCTATGGCTGCTTTTGTGCTAAAACGGCAACAGTGAATAGCTGCAACAGAGACCTTATGGCCTGCAAAGCCTAAAATATGCATTTGGCCCTTTACAGAAAAAGTTTTCAATCCCTAATACACAGCAGATTTAGGCCTGTAGAAAATATTACTGCCTCAGGGAGATAATATTGTTTCAGGGGGTTAGAGCAGGTTTCACAGGGAAGGTAATATTTAAGGATAAGTAAAAGCTCACCAAGAACAGGAAAAGAAGAAAACTATCACATACAAAGGCACAAGATGAGAGAACACTGTATGTTAGGAAAACAGAAACAGGTATAGTCCAACTGGTATACAGGCCATTGGGGATGTACCAAGTGAAAGAATGGCAGAGAATCCTTTCACTAATTCCCCCCGCCTGTGCCGCCACGCTATGTACACAAGGAGTAAAATCTACAATTTTAATGCTATGCTCTAAGGAAAATATAATTAGAAAATGCAGTTAGTCTAATAAAATAGATTAAGGTTATCTTGTCAGGAGTCTGAACTTCATACTACTCTGAATTGGAAGGTTATCATTTATCAAAAAAGTTAAAATACTAAGGTTTATGAATGAGTTAAAGTTTTTGAAATTAGAATAAGTCATTGTTTTCCTTTTAATGTTATTCTGATGTGTATTCTGACATGATTTTCTGAATGAGAGAACAAAGAGTGAGATCATACTCTTTACCCAAATGCAGAACTGCATATAATCCTGAGTATTCAGATGGACATTATGTTGCATGTTTGAATGCCATGCAACTCATCATCTGTCACAGAAGGAAAAAAAGGTTGAGCAACTTAGCTGTAGGAAACAGTTGGCAGATGGAAATTGTTAAGCAAGGGAATAGCATGATCCAGTGTGGTTTTTAGAAAGCTTAACTCTACTGATAGGAAGGGGAGATGGCATGAAGTGTAGAGATACAACAGGGAGAGCAATTTGAAAGACAAAGTTTAAGGAAGAAGCACAGAGGAAGGAACAGGTTCAGTATGTATTAAGGAAAGACTGAATAGCTGATTAGTGAGGACTATAATGTTTGTGGTATAGAGACTGTGAACAGAGCTGTTAAGGGAGTCCCTAATCCCTGATTAGGGAATACATGAAGCAGAGGAAGAAAAAATCTAGGGGGAAAGGAAATGCACTATTTCAGATATTTAATGGGACACAAATATTAAATATTAGATACTTTAGATAAGTTGATTTGAGGAGCTTTGGTACATCTAAGTATATCTCTTCACTAGGCAACTGAAAATACAGTGCTGAACCTCTGAAAAGAAGTCTGTTCAGAAGACATGAGATTTGGAAGTGGTGGTGGTTGAAACCATAGGAGTGGATGAAATTAAGGGAACTAAATAAAGAAGAGAAAAGACAGAGAAAAATTCCATATTTAATGGGCAGATAGAGTAAATATAGCCAGGACAGGAACAGGAAAATAAAACGATAAAAGCAATGTTGCAGAGGTCAAGTGCATAGTTTCAAGAAAAGGAAGACAGCTTATCACACAAAATAAAGAGCCAAGTTGTGGAGATATATGCATAAGATCTCCCAGTGACAAAGTACAAGATAATGCACTGAGAGATAGAGCAACTAAATGTTTATAATATTTATGCTTAATAAAATGTTTATAATGTTTAATACAAAACCATGAGATATTAGTGGTTAAGGGTAAAGGCTCTCAATTCAGAGGGACCTGGGCTGCAATCCCAGCTCTGCTATCTTGGGCAAGTTAAACTTTCTAAGCTTCAATTTTCAACCTACAGTGTATATAACAGTACTCACCTTCCTCACAGAATTGTGGTGAGGAATAAATGAGATAATGTAAAATACTTAAGAACAGTGCCTGGAACACAGGAAGTAATCATATGTTGGCAGCTATTATTAAAATCATGTCTACCAGGAAAGAAAACAGCAAATCATTGTAAATTATCGTCTGAAGGCAACTTTGTTGCTGGAGCCAAAAAGGCCAACAAATGTTAAATATCAAGAGAGATATAAAACATGAGCATACTTTCATATAAAACTACAGTACATCTTAACCAGAACCACTATGTGCAATTATATGGTAAGATAAACACAGGAATTAAAACACAACACAACAAAACTTAATTGGATCTTCAGTTTGAGAAAGAAAAAATTAAGAACACGGTAAGTGTCTATACAAAAGATTTCTCGTACTACCCCCAAAAAAAGGAGAGCTGACCAGCAGATGGAGCCCTCTAGAATGTGTGGTAGGCAAAACTCCCTGGAGTGAAAAAGGATGACTCATTAGGATGTCTAAATGTTATTCCTTGAAGATATTTAACTCCCTCTGCTTTAACCATCAAATAACTTTATTAGTAGCAAGGTTTCTGACATACCTTAACACTGATATTGATATTCTGACTAGTCGACATATTCTAGAATATAAAATACTAGAATTCTCTAATATGTTATAAATTTAAAAATAGGTAATTCTGGTTTTGAAATTGGATAGTGAAAAGTGAGTGATCTGACTCTGAGCTACCCCTGGGAAATCTACAAGGCTAAGAAATCAGGCCCTGGATTATAACGCACCCTTGTGAGGCCCAGCTTAAAGCAGCCTAAGAAAGCCCAGGATTCTTCCACCTATGGTCACTACACTGACAAAATATAAATCAAGTTTTTGAGATTGCTCCTCAACTTTTTTGCCCTTAGATGAACTACTAGTTAAGTACCTAGACCTATAACTGAAAGAAAATCAGAACTACCAGGTGATTAAAAAAAAAGCAACTACTAACATGAGAGGTAAAGTTTAACCTTATTCTGTAAACAACAATTAACTATAACCACCTTCCTCTGCATGTTTATTAGAAGCTCCTAAAATGTTAAAATGAATATAAAACAATAAGTTAATCAGAAGATTCAAGTAACTGACTGTCCAAACCTGCATTTATGCATTAAAACAAAAGGATGGATATCATTATTATATTGTTTTAGATGACAGTGTCCACAACCCACAGACTCTCACTGCCGCAATAGAACTTGCTTGTTCAAGTTTTGCCCACAGCCGGAAGAGTACAGATCCAACTATTATGATTTTATGACACATCTACAGACAATTAACACTCACAATGATTCACTGATTTTCCCCTCACCCTTCCCTATGCTGTCAAGTTCATGTGCTCAGGGAGTAAAACCTGTAATTTTAATGCTATACTCTAAGGAAAACATTTTCAGTTTGTAAAATCACCATCAAAGAACAAAACCCCGAAATCCCACAGACACCAAACAATGTACTCCAAAGTGAAATATAAATGATTTTTGCTTACCTAATTTGAGTATAAGATCCTATTTTTAGTTATCCTACAACACAACTACAAATGAACAAATAAAAATATTAACAAAGCCCAAGATTCTGTGGCACCTAGTCCTTAGGCAAGCCTATTTAAGCAGCTTGACTATTATGAGTATCCACGAATAAAAATTAGAAGTAACTTAGATGACTTTTGCTGACAAGATAAAAGAGCTGCCATGTTCCCCTGTAACAGTAATAACCCTTAAGTCAGGAAAACCAAAATACTAAAACTAGGCACAAAGTCTTCAAGTCCTTACTTTTCCATTCAAGGGACACTTAGTGTAAAACCCTAACTACTCTGCATCAGAGAGGTGACACAATGCCTGATGAACGAGTGACTCATATAAGATCTACACCGCCAAAAGATCCAAATGATAAATCACTTGGCTTCAGTATGTGTCTATGTTGAACATCTTATTACCTAATGACGTTGGTTAAATGGGACAGATCGTGAAAACTTAGCAATCTGTTCCAGAAAGTGCAAAATTAATGTCTTATTCCTTACATAAAGTGGTGTGGTTCAGATTTTCAATTCTAAGTTTGAATTCCTGGGAAATATTTAACAACAACAACAAAGGCAATTTCCAAGGAATTTAAGTTTTTCACTACCTTATGAAATAAAAAACACAAAAATGGAATAATTACAAAATTCTATTATTCTATGGATGGTAGATGAGCAGAAAAACCTAGGCATATCCCAGATTTAATCAAGAGAACTTCAGAAGGACTGTGATTTCCCTAGTGTTACAGGGCTTGTAGGTAGCAATCAGGGTATGGCATTCCCCTCGAAATTCAAAAAAATTAATATGAAAAAGCTACACACTGCTCCTCTTGTTATTAACATTAAGAATCCGAATGCCCAGTGGAAACCCAGCAATTCGCAAGTATCAAAGAACGGCTCAATGTCTGAAACCCTATTTTACTCCAGCATCCAAATGACTTCTACTAAAAAATCTCTCAGAGACATCAACTTTTTGGAAGAGATTCTCCACCTGCTCTGTCAGAGCCAAAGGGAGAATCAAACACATAGCTACTACCAGCTTTAGCAATAAACCAAGCTCAACGTAGGCAGTGCTCGGGTCGCCGTGGATCCTGTTCTACTGACCATTCGTGTGAGGGTGCCCCGTGCTTCCTAGAGATAATGCCTCCCGTCAGTCTTTCCCCGCGTGATAGCGCGCCCGGCGAGAATCTCGCTCGGAGGCGGCAAGAGCGACACCCCGCCCCCTTCTCTACCTCTTTCCCAGGGCCTCCACTACGACAACCCGCTCGACGCCTGTTCAGCCGTGAGGGTACCGGGGCTCCCAGCCTCCTCTAAGCCATTGGGGGAGTGAAAGGGGTTCCCCGCCAGGGGCCGAATAGGAGGAGCCAGCGGGCGCCGGGCCCCTCCCCCCGGGGGCTTACCCTCCGCCTCCGCCTACTCGCTGCAGCCGCCCAGCTTCCTTGCGGAGGATCCCGAAGCACTGCGTCCAGCAGCAGTTCCCCATTGCATGCCGCCCAGGTGCCGCCGCTCCTCCTCCTCCTCCAGCTCAAAGCCCAAACCCAGGCCCGTCAGCCGCATCCGCGCGGCACGAGCCGAATGGGGGTTCGGGGACCGAGGGCGGGCCGGCCGGAGCGCGGCGGAGTGAGAGGCTAGGGCGACGGGAGGGACAGGCGCTCGGAACAAAGGCAGCGGTTACTCCAGCGGCCGCCGAGTCGCCGCTGTGCGAGGGAGGAGTGCCGGGCAGCGGGCTTTAGACTCCCTCGTTGTCCTCATGGCCCCTCGCTCGCCTCAGACCCCCAAGCTCAGATCCAGTGACCGCCTCCTGGCGCCGAAAGAGGCCAGTCCCCGCGAGTCGCGCGCCCAGGCCCCGCCCTCCGGCGCACCCAGACCGGCGCCTGGCCACAGTCGCCGCCACACCCCCGGGCTTTCCCGGGCCCCAATAGGCCGTTACCTCGGCTGCCCCGCCTCCTCCGGCGACTGGCCTTACGTCACTTCCGCCAGCTCCGGGGTACGCATCTCAGTTCGCGGGTGTGGGTGTTTGTTTTGTTGGACCTTGACCTGACTAGGAAATCTTTTTTTCCTTGCAGTTTCCCGCCTCTGGGTCCCGAGCGTCTCCGGTGTCACACTATCAAGGCTCAGTTTTCGAACTTTGTACCAAAGCCTTGTGAGCGACTTACCTAGAGCCCCGGGCCAGGAGTCATCAGGTGTGAAGGGGGCACTTCTCTGTGAGGTGTGTGCTTAGGTTTTGTTTGTATTACACCATAAGTGGCGAATGGAGTCAGGGAACTGACTGTGGTTGTTTTGAAGCACTAAGAATTTTTTCTCTCTGGTCTCTAGTTTGCGTTTCAGTCTCCATAATGTAAACATTGTAGGGAAGTTTATAAACAGTGCCCTACTGGCCTTATTTGTTCTGTTTAGAATCAAACTGTCAAATTTTCGGAGGAGCAGTTAGGGTCCAGAGGAAATATGTTAGAGGGCTAAGGTTTTTCAGGGACACCAGCCTTGCCAGTCCAAGCGTGCTTCCCAGAACAGTGGGAAGAGACAGCTACTCTGATGCGACTTGGTTTGTGGCACCCTCCTCAAGTGCTCCTTTAAAACTAGGTTTTTTTCTGTGGTTGGCCTTAAAATCGGGTGTAAGTCATGGCTTAGTAAACGCCTGGTCTAGTGGATAGGATACTTTAATTACTAACTAACCAGACATGCCAATTTTTAGGAATATTTTTACATTTTAGAAAATTGTTATTAATGATAACATATTCTTTGACCTACTCATTTTCTTGCTTCCTGAATTCTATTCCGACCTGGGTTTCAACCTTAGCCCTGCTACTTCACTAATTTTGATTTCATTTTGGTCTTAGTCTTTTTTCGTAATCAAGTGTATAGGGATATATTTGGCCCAATAGTCTGCCATCAGTGAATGTTGGCGGAATGACTGAATGACTTCCTGAATAGTGACTGCATTTTCTTTTCCCGTTTCAGCCCCTGAAATCACGCAAATATATTTGTGAAATAGTCTTTAAATTTTAACTCTACATGTTTAAAGCAACTGGAATTTCTATTCCAGTTGGAATTTCTATTCTATGGAATACTAGTCAGCAACAAAAGGGAACATATTACTGATACACACACCTTAAATGAATCTGCAGGAAATTATACTGAATGGATACAGTATCACTTTCCCAACCCTACATTTGGGCATGGGTATGAAATCAGTAAAGACAATAGACAAGTGTATCACAGCTAAAGAATTCATTTATATGGCAGTTGCTCAGGCAGAATATTCAGTTAACCAGTAAGAGACACAAATAGATTATTTACAATGATGGGCACTTAATGTCAGCCTTCTAGAGAGACCCCATGTGCCCACCTTCCAGGTAATAGGACCTTTCTCCGTCTTCCCCATCCCTTTCAAAGTTCCTTTCTCTCTCGTAGTTTATCCTTAAGTCAAAGCAAGAGTTTTTCTTACAGATGCTCTGGAGTCAATCAGGATGCAGTCTGTACCTTGAACTGTCTTTTGGATTAGTGGTTCCAAATTGGAATCTCTCTTTGCTCAGAACTCCCTCTGTATTGACTATTAATCACTTTTTGTTCTTTTGAGATTGGTTGCCACCATCGTGCTGTTTTGGGGGTTAGGGGTTCCCTGCTGGGGAAGAATTCTGTGCTCCCCATTGCCACACTGGTCCACTGAGTTTATCGATGTAAATGCATCCTTTTAATTCATTGGAGCATTGTTTGAATTACCAAATTTACACAGGATACTAGATATGACCACTACAACATGGAGATAATAATGAAATTTACCTTATGGGATTGTTGTCAGTATAAATGATTAAGCATTTAATCAAATGCTTAGTAATATAAAAGGAAGTGCTTCGAATAATATAATTACACATATAATTCCAATCATGTACTCTGTATATTATGCTGTAATTATCTGTAATACCATAAATGTAATATAAATATTAGCTGTTATTATTATCCACAGACCAAAGGAGATTTTCATCAACAAGTTATTCTTTCCTTTGTAGCTACATCCTTGGCATCCCATGAAAAAACTTAGCTTTTTCAAAATTGCACTTCTTAGGCATGCATTCAGGCATACCCCACATTACTACTTGAGATCAGGCTCTAAGCAAGTGTGGCCTACGTGGGAATGAGTTCTCAATCTCTCAGGCCTTATCTGTCCCATGATCTGCCTCTTTCCAGGATGATTGAAAGTCAGAATATCCACTGACTTACAGGGAGACCTCATCCCCTACCAGCTAGGAGTGTTTGTCTTGGGAGCTCACAATCTCACCATAACACAATAATCCAGTATCATTATGTTTCCTAAAGTCTTGTTATTAATTCTTAACTGTGTAAAAAGACCAATAGTCCAATCCAGGTTTAACTTAACCCAGCATTGCCTAGTTCTTTTGTACATATTTACCTTCATTATGAAGTGAAAATTTAGGTGCACTAAACCTAGTTTCAGCTTCTGAATGCTCAACAGTGGCTTGAAAAGAGCATATTTCCATAAAAATGAGTCCTAACATTTTGCAGGCATGTCACAGCTTAAGTTCATACTTAAAAAACAAACATTTCTCCAAAAAAAAGTCCAAGTGAAGCAACTCTGCCTACAATGCAGACAGCCTTTGCATTATCTTACAGAGGGGTTTAGCTCCTTAAAATCACTCTTCTCAAATGACTTTATTTCTGCAGTGGTCTTTTACTTTACATTTGCATAACTAAATAGCTAAATGGACCATTTAAGTGATTTTCCAAGAACAAAGGGATGCAAAGATGGGCTTAAAGATAAAAGGGAAAGTAGAAGGGGAAATTACTTAACTCTTGGCTGAATCACCAGTGACCCGTTTATTCTGACTTTTGGGTGTGTGATGAGCTTCATTAGTTGGTCAGTACCACTGAGTACAATGCACACTGAGTGATTTCCTTCCTTCTTTGCTCATTCAACATTTACATTTCACAAAGAGAGGGATTAATAACAGTTATGTGATTAATATGAAGTGCTTCCACTGGGTAGAGTTTGTCCCAGATCTCTCTTGCCTGTTCAGAAACTGTGTACTAGTAATTTGAGCAGGGAAAATTTAACACAAGGAATCATTAAGTAGTTAAGTAGTGGTTAATGCTAGAAGAAACTTGAAGGTCTAACAGATGTAGCTACTGCAGGGAGCTGCCACCAGCCCGGGACTGAGGAAAAGTAAAGAGAGAAGAAATTTAGACATTTAGAGGAAGGCCCTACATACTAGACATTCACACCTCTGAGAAGACAGTGTGGATGCCATAGAAACATGCTGCCTATCACGGTGGTAACTGAGAAGCTAGATGGAAAGCTGTCTGCTGGTGAACCCAGTTCTGTAGGCTAGGGGGCATTCACCACTGAAGTAGAGGGCTGTGGCCACTGTGGTAATCACTGCCGGAATTCCTTCCTGCTGATCTGCTTGCCACCATATGGAGAACAGAACAGCAGAAAAAGCATGAATTGCTTTTTCCAGCCTTGCAGTGTCCCTCTAGCACCCTTATTGGAAGATCCCAGCATAGAGCCTGCCAGCAAAGGAGAAAGGTAGTCTGCACAATTGAGTTGTAGCATCAAAAAACAGGGCAAAGAAAGGTGGGAGATATAAAGGAAGCTTTTTAATATTGATGTGATCTGGGTTAGGAAAAAAAAAACCAAGGTCTGTCTTCTTTCTACTTAAGGAGTTGGAATTTACAGTAACCTCAGAGTTTTGAAATGCCAGGCCAAGAAATTAACATAAAAGTGGTTTTGATGCAGTGATGCCCTTGAGATTTTTTGCAAAGCAAAAACATATTTGGTCTGAGGGAGGGATATAACTTCCATCTAGGTTGCACAGGACTCCCGTGGATATAAAACCACACTGAAAATGAACCTGCGATCACATATTACAAACTACCATGACGTAGGCATGACACAGGGATAGCAGAGGAAAAAAAAAATCCCATGCATTTTATAGAATAAATGTAATAAAGCAAGCAGATAGATACTCTAAAATAAGTATGTTTAAAATAGTTAATGTCATAAAAAAGAAAGCATGGAAATACAAGAGAATAGTTAATTAAAACAACTAATAGAAATGAAAAATGAAGATATTAAAATCAAACACTAAGGAGAGATTTCTGCTTTCAGTTAAGATGTAGAAGTACTTGAAAGACAAATGGTAACAACAAGACAAACCTCAACAAAGTTAAAATCATATTTTTCAGTGAGGTCAGTGAGGAATGAAGAATGAAAGAAAACCCTGAGGAACTGCTTTTCAAAGAGAAATGAGGCATTCATAAATGAACAGAAAGCCTCAGCAATTCCCCACTTGGGAGTAGGCACCTGGTCTAAATACAGGCAGATGGAGAATTAGCTTGTCAAAGATGGAGATGAGAAGAAACCAACCAAGATTTTGACAGTAATGTGGGCTTGTGGGATGCACAGGAATTTGGAAGAAGACCATAGTAGATTGAGTTTTCCAAAAATGTCCTCAACAGTATCTTCCATCCTACAGAATCTTTCCTACAATGTGACAATGACATTACTTCCACGGAGTCGTAGTGTTCATGGTCCCTCCCTTGAATCTGGTCAAGTTTGTGACAATGATGAAAATAATGATATGTGAATTCTGAGGCTAAGTCATAAAAGGTGTTATAGCTTCTAGCTGGACCTCTCGGGATGCATGACTTTGCAACCCCAACTGCAATGTAAGAAGTCTAAAGCTGCTGTGGTGTGAGGAAAGGTCATGTGGAGGTGTTTTGGATCATCCCAAGCTGAGTTTGCAGCCAACAGTCGGGATCAACCCACAAGCATGTGATTGGAGCCACCTCTAGAAGATTCCTACTCCCTGGAGGCAGGTTACTCCCAGCCTGATTCACATGATCCCTGAACATAATAAAATGATCTTATTTCAAATTTTATTGTTTTATTTCAGTTCAAATGTCTTTGTTTCAAATGTTTAAACTGCTAAAGTTGGGGTAATGTGTGATGGAGCAATAGATAACTGGAATAAGCTCCAAATTTGAAAATAAATTGCCCACCTTGACAATTCTCCCCTCTCCACATACCACTTACACCCAAATATTGCCAAGAAAGCAGCAATAAGGAATAAAGCCTGGAAAATAGATATAAAAAATATACTCCTCTACATCCTCACAATGTTTGGAGTTCTGGGCCTTATCAGAGTTGAATCTAAAAATGAGCCAAAATTATCTGAAAGTACCCAAACTCCTCCCAACTCAAATACTTAAAAAAAAAAAAAAAAAGACATAGAGTTAATGTGTTCGGAGTTGGGCTAATTATGGGTGAATTAAAGCTAAAAAAAAAAAAGTGTGGCTTGACTCTGTTCAACATAACTTTTGGAATAATCTGAATAATCACCCTCACCCTAACTGAGGAAAGGGCTTACACTCTCTGGGAATAATCAAAATGAAACAAATTACATTTTTGTTTTCATTGCTGTTTTACATAAATATCTGTAAATTTTTTTAATGGGCGTGAAAATAAGCAGAAAAATGGGACTATAATCAAGAAAAATAGTCAATAAAAGTAGACTTAGAGATGACCCACCTATTCAACTCTACAGACAGGAACTTTAACACAACTGTTATAAATATATGAAAGCATATACAAGAAAGCATGGATATAATACGTGAAGATATGTAGTATTTCAGGAAAGAAAAACATCAAAAGGAAAATAAATTTTAGAACTAAAAATTATATTGAAAAATACAATACCAGAAAAAATTTTAAAAAGTATCAGTTACTCTTAACAGCAGATTTGATAGTGCAGGAGAAAGGATTAGTGAACTTGAAAATAGTGAAAAAGAAATTAATCCAGAGAGAAAAACAGATTTGGAAAAAAAGTCAGATTGTCAACAGCCTATGAGATAATATCAGGTGGTTCAACCTATTTGTGCTTGAGTTCCAAAAGAGGGGGAAGGAGAATTGGGTAGCAAAAAGTATATGAAGAAGAAATAATAGCAAAAAATTATTTACACTTGATCAAAAACATCAAACCACATAGCCAGGAAAACTTAACAAACCCTACACACGATAAATACAAAGAATCCACATCTACGCATATCCTGGTCAAATTGCTGAAAATTAAAGATAAAAAGAAAATCTCAAAAAAAAAAAAAAGCATTGGGGAAAAAAAGACTCATTATAGGAGAGTAACAGTAAGAACTCCATCTGACTTATCAGAACAAATGCAAGCCACAACGGAATATCTTTAAAGGACTGAAAGAAAGAAAAAAACAACTGTCAATTTAGAAGTCTATATTTAGGGAAAATATCCTTCAACAATGAAGGCAAAATAAAGACATCTTCTGATAAACACAAACAGAATTTTTAATGCAACAGATTTTTATTACAAAAAATGCTAAAGAAAGTTCATCAGGCTGCATGAGAATGATACCAGATGGACATGCAGATTTATAAGAAAGAATGAAGAGTGCTAGAAATGTGGATAAATATAAGCCACTGGTTTTTTTTTTTTCTTTAAAATTTTAAAAGGAAAATGGACCTTACAAAGCAAAAAGAACAACAATGTATTGTGGGAGTCGTAGCATGTACAAGTAAAATATATAACAGTAGCACAAAGGAATGGAGAGGTTAAATGGAAATACACGGTTGTAAGATTCTTCTATTAGCAGAGAAGTGGTTTAATATAATTTCAATTTCTATGGTAAATTAAAGACTCATATAATAATTCCTAAAGCAGGATTTCTTAATCTCAGCATTATTGGCATGTTGGACCAGATAATTCTTTGTCATGGGGTCTGTCCTGTACCACCTGTACAGGATGCTTAGCAGCATCATTGGCCTCTAGCCACCAGATGTGTTGTATCCATGTTTCCCAGTGTGACAACCAAAATTTCTTCAGTTATTGCCAGTGTCTCCTGGGAAACAATATTGCCCCTTATTGAGAACTGCTGCCCTAAGGCAATCACTAGAAGACACACAATAAAGGAAATACACACAAACACACACACACCCAAATAGTTATAGCTGTAAAGCCAATGGAAGAGGTAAAAGGGAATATTAAAAGCAAGGAAATAAACAGACAAAGGACTCAATCCAAAAGAGTGCAGTAAATAAGAAAAAAAACAAGGAAGAATTGATGGGACAAATGAAAGACAAATGACAAGATGGTAGAACCAACCATATTAATAATTAGTGTAAATGGGCTAAACACAGCAATTCAAAGGTAAGAATTTTTTTTGCAGACTGGATTAAAAAAAAAGATCCCACTATATGTTGTTCACAAGAGATGCACTTTTAATATGAAAACATAGATAGATTAAAAATAAGTATAAAGTAAGTTAACTATAAAAACACTAAATCATAGAGCTGGTATGATTATGCTAATGTGAGACAAATTGGACATCAATACAAGGAACATTACCAGTGGTAAAGAGGAATGTTTTATTATGATAAAGTTGAATTATCAAGAAGACATAACAATCCTAACTTGTGCATGTACCTAATAATTGAGTCTGAGAATTCAGCTGCCATGTTAGACCATGTGAAGGAGAGCTGAAGTGCTCTGCCCACAGCTCCAGCTAAGCTTCCATCTGACAGCCAGAACAAATTGCCAGCTACGTGAGTAAGGTCATCTAAGCCTTCTAGTTGTCCAGTATCTTAGTTGATATCATATGCAGAAGAACCACCCTGTCACCTTACAGAATTGTGAGAGATAATAAATTGTTTTAAGTCGCTGCATTTTGGGGTGGTTTGTTATGCAGCAATAGATAACAGATACAATACTTAAATCTGAAAAATCAAGAACTAGCAATAAAAGCATGTTATTTAGGGATACGAAAGTCATAACTAAAGGAATCAGTAAAAAAAATTTAAAGTGGTTGCCTCTTTGATACTTTATTACCTTGGTACAAATAAATATTTTTTAAAAAGAGAACTTATGAACTAGTAAAAAATTCTGAGGGAGTTGCCCAGGGTCTAGTACATAAAGATGGAAATATGAAAAAGAGGTTAATAGAGTAGTATATAGAATAGACAGGTATAATAGGAGTTCCAGAAGGAGAAGCAAGAAAGAATAGGGTTTGGAAATACTCAAAGAGATAATATCTGAAGTATCATCAATACTTGATGAGAAATGAATCCTCAGATTCAGAAAATACAATTCCTGAGGAAAATAAATCCATATCTAGACACATCATATGAAAACTGAAAAACACCCAAGTCATAAAGATCTTAAAAAGGACCCCAAAAAAGAAACATATTGCATTTATAGGAGTGATGATCCTCAAAAGACTTCTCAATGCAACAAGAAAAACCAGAAGACCATGGAGTAATATACTCAAAGTGCTGAGAGAAAATAAACCAATACTGAGCTAAAACATTGTTCAGCAGTGAGAGCAAAATAAAGGTATCTGTTATATCTAATATATAAAAAGTCACACAACTATGGCATTTACTGTTGTTCAGATACTGGGATACTTTCATACTGATTGGTAAACAACATACTTGTTCCAAGCCCTTGGAGTGTCCCGTAGGACCCTCCCTCCCATCTCTATAGAATCTAACAACTAAAAGGTTAATTCCTGGCACAGAGAGAGGCTTCCAGGACCTTGTTCCAGCCCTGTGAATGGTGTCTATTTTGATTAGTTGGGTCCTGCCCATCTGCCAAATCCTGCTTCCCAGGCACTGCCATTGGATGTCCCAGAGAACCCCCAAAGGACTGGCCTATTCTTTGCCTGAGCCTATCACCTGGTCCTTGTTGTGGTGGAGGTCAACGTGGGTACCACTGGAAGTATGTGCAGGTACCTGCCAGCCTACAGGTTTATAAGCCAGGTTGCTATGGCTCCCATGTGCTAGCACCCAATATACAATGTTCTTCAGGCCAAAATGGACTTCTGCCCCACTGGAGCAGCCCTTGTATTCTTGGGGACAAATGCTCAGTACCAGTCTGACTCCCTCCCCAATGCTGTGGCCCCCTGCTGCAGGCTGACTCGCCTTTGGATTCACCTTTGAATGGTCACTTGTGGGAATTGTAATCTCCTTAGGACTTTGAGAAAGCTATGAAGAAACAGAGAAATCAGTTAATAGCAGTAATGGAGGCCACTTTTGTCCCTGCTCAGGTGCTGCAAGTTCTTCCAGCATAGGAGACATTCCATGACAGACACAAGGCCACAGAGGATAAGCAGACCTACATGGGTGGTTTGGAGCCAGAGGATGCCCTTTTTATTACCCTATTTATTTTCAGTTCTATTTAATAGGATGACTTTGTTAAAACCATTTTTACACCCTCCATCACAGGCACACAACATTTGTTTTTATAGTAAAAATGAGAACTAAATTATATACTGCTTGCTCTTTGTCAGGCGTCACTATAAACATATATTAACACATTTGGGTCATAGAATCACACTTGGGTCATAGAATTATCACTATCACTCTCATTTTACAAATGGTAATACTAAACCATAAACAAGATATTCAAAACTTAAGTTGAAGGGTTGATATTTGAACCCAGGAAGCCTAGACACAAAGCCAGACATAATCATTGCAATGTTGTGCTTCTTTTCTTCTGGGTTGTAGGATTAGGTTTAACCGAATTAAGTATGATAATCCTGTAAGAGATAATAGAGTTAATAACTATGTAAAAATCTTAGACAGTAATATGAGAATTGGAAAAAAAATTAATATAGGTCAATATTTTAACAATTAAAATTATTAATATTATAACCGCAGGACCAGCTCAAACTGGTCCTTCTCTGTTGATAAAAAGGATGTTTAGTTGTCCTGCAGATACAGCAGAGCCAAAACTGCAAGTCATGTAACCTGGGCATGTGCAGAGAAGGAAAGCCCCCCTCAAATAACACTCAGAACCTACATCTCCTCCCCTTGGAACCTGAACACTGGCACCCTTTCAGAAACAAGGGGTCCGTTGTCCAGGAAGATCGGATGCTGAAACCCACCATTACATACCTTACCATCTATGGCCAAGTGTAAAGCTCTCCAGTGGAAACCTGCCCTGCCAGCAGTTGTACATACCAGTCTGTCCTCCATAATTCAAAAAAGTTGAGCCCTGCCTCCTGTCTTGCCGGTCGACCTTGCAGTAAAGCTCTTTCTTTTCTCAAAGGCTGGTGCAATAGTATTGACTTCTATGCATGTCTGGCAGCAAGCCCTTGCTTGGTAGCAATATTAAGAGAACTTCTTTATGTTCTGAGGCTGTAATTTGCCTAATTACTCTCAATTTAGTGCAGAGTTTATTGAAACAGTTTGATATATTTTCCTATGTCAAGTCATGGCTAAGAGAGGGGTATCATTCAGCAAGGGACACCTATGTAAAATAAAAGATTGTAATGGCAATTTGTAAAATTCAGTAAATGATTTGGAAATAACTAGAATGATTTGATGAATGATACACATTATAATTTATATTACTAACAAGCAGTTTTACATAATTCTATAGTATAGAGGACAAAAGTGAAATACATTTTTAATATTTGAATCTATATTTTGATTTCTATAGTAATTTAGATTATCATATCAGTTGTAAAAATTTTTAATAGCACCTTGGAAGTTCTTGAGAAAAAGGGAGGGGGGGAGCCAGCAGTGCCAGGGGCCACCTTCAGAGATTTGATTTAACCAATCTAGTCTCAGTACCTAGCATGGGTATTTTTAAAAGACTCTCCAGGTAACACTAATGTACTGTCAAGGTTGAGAACTACTGCTCAGCAGCTGAGGTTGGCAAACTACCATCCACAGCTGCCTATTTCGGTAGATAAAAGTTTTATTGGAACATGGCCATCCTCATTTGTTATGTGTCGTGTATGTCTACTTTTGTGTCAAAACACAGAGTAGTTGCTGCAAAGCCAATATGGCCCAAAAAGCCTAAAATATTTTCTATCTGGCCCTTTATGGAAAAAGTTTGCCAGTCCTTTCTCTATAGAACTGAAAATGAATGAACTAATACTATGATAATATTTTTTTAAATCTCCAATAAAATTTTTAATGAAAAACAAACTGGTGAATGATATGTACAGTACAATACAATTTAAATGGAATTCCAAAATACACAATGCTACCATAAGGCACTAATTTATGTAGTAACTATTTTTTAAAAACTACATAGAAATGTTAAACACAACATTCAGGATAGTAGCTACATGTAGGGAAGAAGGAAGGGAAATAAGATTGGGAAACAGTAGAGGGAGAGGAGAGCTAAACCAAACAAAGAAACAAAACGAGGCAAAAATGGCAAGATTGACTAGAGCTGGAGGATGGTACATAAAGGTTTATGTTATTCTCTATACTTTTCTAAATGCTTCAAAACCTAAATAAATTAGAGAGTGGTGGGCACTGAGACATTTGGATTTTACCTGTAGTACATTACAACAAAATATTTTAAGTATATTAACTTGTTTCATTCTCACAATAATCCAGTGAAACAGGTTTTTGTTTTTGTTTTAATTGAGGTATAGTTGATTTACAAAGTGAAACAAGTTTTAGTAACTCCATGAGGGTAGGAACTATATTTGTATTTGCTCACTATTGAATCACTAGCAACTAAAGCAGTGCTTGGTACTTAGTATGTGATCAAGAAACATTTGTTGAATAAATAAACCAGAGAATGCATTTGTAACTGCAGAAGCCCAGCCAAGCAAAGTGGCTTATATGAAGTAAAACAGTTCATTCATGGAAGAGCTAGCCTTTGAATTCTGGTTACTGACAGCTAGTCTAGTGTCATTTATAATATTCTAAGTTAGCCTCTTTTCTCCTCCTTTTATATAATCTGTTATGCCTTTGAACCAATGGCTTGACAAGAGCTGAACTCGTGCTAGCATTTTTCTGCAGTTATTAGAAACATAATCTTCAGACCATCAATTTAGTGATTTTGTGTTTTTTGTTGTTGTTTGACATATACAAGAATGGGCACATGGCTTGGTTAACTGTTTCCTATTGGATTGACATGTTTTATGAATTACACATCTGGGAAGAAGGGCTAGGTTCACTTGTTAACTAGGATGGCTGCCTAGAAGGTGGATTGATTTAGTATACAAATCCCATATTAATATTGTTTCTAATGTAATTGCCTTTGTTAGTCATTTATTGAATGGAAAAAAAGCCTGCCCCACCAGCCTCCTCTTTCATGCTGCTGTTGTAGCATTTTCTTTTTCTTCTAATCTCTTGATTCTATTGATTATGAATAAGGTGGTAACTCTGTCAACCCCTCACCATCAAAACCAACTTCATCAAGAACAGAAACACAGTTGCATGGCCTTTTAGAATCCTAAAGTAGTTTAAATTAGTTATTTCATTTTTCTTTCTCAATGAGGAAGTTAGATTTACAAATGAGAAAGCTGAAGCTAAAATAATTAGGTATCATCCAAATTCAAAAAACCAAAATGTGGCAAAGTTATGATTTAGGCCCAAATATGATTTCAAAACCATTTTTTCTTTATGGTTCTAGGAGGCTAATATCAAGTTGGACATGGGAAACTAAAGGGCAAGTCTAAAGCAGTACTTTTCCTAATCTTAGGAGGTAGGTTGTTTGGTTTGTATTTTAATTGGTTCTTAGGCTTTGGATTTGTTATTTTCAGTTCAGAGTACCTAGTGAGTTCTAAAATTGTGTTGGGGCTTTAGGCCAAGGCTAGATTTCCAGATGAAATGTCTGTCACATATCCTGCACTACACACACTTGCTGATAAATGAGTGTTTACTCCACAATGGACCTTTCTCCAATCTGTGAGCCTGTGGTGGTTTAGATCTATGCTACTAGGGCTTGCTCCAAACCACATGGCTCAGTGACTGCAGGGAACATCTGTCTATGCTTACCAGTTCATATAATGTATCTTCCCTAGCCATATAAATCCTCACTTGTGTGGATAGTCTATAGCTATATACAATATAGAATATTTTATATACTATTCCTAATGACATAATAGGCATGAAAGGTATTATTCTAAAACAGGTCATGGCGTGAATATACACATTCAATATTAATATTCCAAGTGAAGTAGTAGATAAGGAGATATACTGAGTTAATCTTCTTTAGTTATGTTGTATTTGAAATGTACACAATGTAAAATATGAAAGCCAGGAACAAAAACCACATTCACAGAAAGATAGACAAGATGAAAAGGCAGAGGGCTATATACCAGATGAAGGAACAAGATAAAACCCCAGAACAACAACTAAATGAAGTGGAGATAGGCAACCTTCCAGAAAAAGAATTCAGAATAATGATAGTGAAGGTGATCCAGGACCTCGGAATAAGAATGGAGGCAAAGATCAAGAAGATGCAAGAAATGTTTAACAAAGACCTAGAAGAATTAAAGAAAAAACAAACAGAGATGAACAATACAATAACCGAAATGAAAACTACACTAGAAGGAATCAATAGCAGAATAACTGAGGCAGAAGAACGGATAAGTGACCTGGAAGACAGAATGGTGGAATTCACTGCTGCGGAACAGACTAAAGAAAAAAGAATGAAAAGAAATGAAGACAGCCTAAGAGACCTCTGGGACAACATTAAACGCAACAACAGTCACATTATAGGGGTCCCAGAAGGAGAAGAGAGAGAGAAAGGACCAGAGAAAATATTTGAAGAGATTATAGTCGAAAACTTCCCTAACATGGGAAAGGAAATAGCCACCCAAGTCCAGGAAGCGCAGCGAGTCCCATACAGGATAAACCCAAGGAGAAACACGCCGAGACACATAGTCATCAAATTGGCAAAAATTAAAGGCAAAGAAAAGTTATTGAAAGCAGCAAGGGAAAAACGACAAATAACATACAAGGGAACTCCCATAAGGTTAACAGCTGATTTCTCAGCAGAAACTCTACAAGCTGGAAGGGAGTGGCATGATATACTTAAAGTGATGAAAGGGAAGAACCTACAACAAAGATTACCCGGCAAGGATCTTATTCAGATTCGATGGAGAAATCAAAAGCTTTACAGACAAGCAAAAGCTAAGAGAATTCAGCACCACCAAACCAGCTCTACAACAAATGCTAAAGGAACTTCTCTAAGTGAGAAACACAAGAGAAGAAAAGGACCTACAAAAACAAACCCAAAACAATTAAGAAAATGGTCATAGGAACATACATATCGATAATTACCTTAAACGTGAATGGATTAAATGCTCCAACCAAAAGACACAGGCTTGCTGAATGGATACAAAAACAAGACCCATATATATGCTGTCTACAAGAGACCCACTTCAGACCTAGGGACACATACAGACTGAAAGTGATGGGATGGAAAAAGATATTCCATGCAAATGGAAGTCAAAAGAAAGCTGGAGTAGCTATACTCATATCAGATAACATAGACTTTAAAATAAAGAATGTTACAAGAGACAAGGAAGGACACTACATAATGATCAAGGGATCAGTCCAAGAAGAAGATATAACAATTATAAATATATATGCACCCAACATAGGAGCACCTCAATACATAAGGCAACTGCTAACAGCTATAAAAAAATCGACAGTAACACAATAATAGTGGGGGACTTTCACACCTCACTTACACCAATGGACAGATCATCCAAAATGAAAATAAATAAGGAAACACAAGCTTTAAATGACACAATAGACCAGATAGATTGAATTGATCTTTATAGGACATTCCATCCAAAAACAGCAGATTACATGTTCTTCTCAAGTGTGCACGGAACATTCTCCAGGATAGATCATATCTTGGGTCACAAATCAAGCCTCAGTAAATTTAAGAAAATTGAAATCATATCAAGCATCTTTTCTGACCACAACGCTATGAGATTAGAAATGAATTACAGGGAAAAAAACGTAAAAAACACAAACACATGGAGGCTAAACAATATGTTACTAAATAACCAAGAGGTCACTGAAGAAATCAAAGAGGAAATAAAAAAATACCTAGAGACAAATGACAATGAAAACACGACGATCCAAAACCTATGGGATGCAGCAAAAGCAGTTCTAAGAGGGAAGTTTATAGCTATACAAGCCTACCTCAAGAAACAAGAAAAATGTCAAGTAAACAATCCAATGTTACACCTAAAGGAACTAGAGAAAGAAGAACAAACAAAACCCAAGGTTAGCAGAAGGAAAGAAATCATAAAGATCAGAGCAGAAATAAATGAAATAGAAACTAAGAAAACAATAGCAAAGATCAATAAAACTAAAAGCTGGTTCTTTGAGAAGATAAACAAAATTGATAAGCCATTAGCCAGACTCATCAAGAAAAAGAGGGAGAGGACTCAAATCAGTAAAATTAGAAATGAAAAAGGAGAAGTTACAACAGACACCGCAGAAATACAAAGCATCCTAAGAGACTACTACAGGCAACGCTATGGCAATAAAATGGACAGCCTGGAAGAAATGGACAAATTCTTAGAAAGGTAGAAGCTTCCAAGACTGAACCAGGAAGAAACAGAAAATACGAACAGACCAATCACAAGTAATGAAATAGAAACTGTGATTTAAAATCTAACAACAAACAAAAGTCCAGGACCAGATGGCTTCACAGGTGAATTCTATCAAACATTTAGAGAAGAGCTAACACACACCATTCTCAAACTCTTCCAAAAATTGCAGAGGAAGGAACACTCCCAAACTCATTCTATGAGGCCACCATCACCCTGATACCAAAACCAGGCAAAGATACTACAAAAAAAGAAAATTACAGACCAATATCACTGATGAATATAGATGCAAAAATCCTCAACAAAATACTAGCAAACAGAATCCAACAACACATTAAAAGGATCATACACCACGATCAAGTGGGATTTATCCCAGGGATGCAAGGATTCTTCAATATACGCAAATCAATCAATGTGATACACCATATTAACAAATTGAAGAATAAAAACCATATGATCATCTCAATAGATGCAGAAAAAGCTTTTGACAAAATTCAACACCCATTTATGATAAAAACTCTCCAGAAAGTGGGCATAGAGGGAACCTACCTCAACATAATAAAGGCCATATACGACAAACCCACAGCAAACATCATCCTCAATGGTGAAAAACTGAAAGCATTTCCTCTAAGATCAGGAACGAGACAAGGATGTCCACTCTCACCCCTATTATTCAACATCGTTTTGGAAGTCCTAGCCACGGCAATCAGAGAAGAAAAAGAAATAAAAGGAATACAAATTGGAAAAGAAGAAGTAAAACTGTCACTCTTTGCAGATGACATGATACTATACGTACAGAATCCTAAAAATGCCACCAGAAAACTACTAGAGCTAATCAATGAATTTGGTAAAGTTGCAGGATACAAAATTAATGCACAGAAATCTCTTGCATTCCTATACACTAATGATGAAAAATCTGAAAGAGAAATTAAGGAAACACTCCCATTTACCATTGCAACAAAAAGAATAAAACACCTAGGAATAAACCTATCTAGGGAGACAAAAGATCTGTATGCAGAAAACTGTAAGACACTGATGAAAGAAATTAAAGATGACACCAACAGATGGAGAGATATACCATGTTCTTGGATTGGAAGAATCAATATTGTGAAAATGACTATACTACCCAAAGCAATCTACAGATTCAATGCAATCCCTATCAAATTACCAATGGCATTTTTTACAGAACTAGAACAAATCATCTTAAGATTTGTATGGAGACATGAAAGACCCCGAATAGCCAAAGCAGTCTTGAGGGAAAAAAACGGAGCTGGAGGAATCAGACTCCCTGACTTCAGACTATACTACAAAGCTACAGTAATCAAGACAATATGGTACTGGCACAAAAACAGAAACATAGATCAATGGAACAAGATAGAAAGCCCAGAGATAAACCCACACACCTATGGTCAACTAATCTATGACAAAGGAGTCAAAGATACACAATGGAGAAAGGACAGTCCCTTCAATAAGTGGTGCTGAGAAAACTGGACAGCTACATGTAAAAGAATGAAATTAGAACACTCCCTAATACCATACACAAAAATAAGCTCAAAATGGATTTGAGACCTAAATGTAAGACCAGACACTATAAAACTCTTAGAGGCAAATATAGGAAGAACACTCTTTGACATAAATCACAGCAAGATCTTTTTTGATCCACCTCCTAGAGTAATGGAAATAAAAACAAAAATAAACAAATGGGACCTAATGAAACTTCAAAGCTTTTGCACAGCAAAGGAAACCATTAACAAGACAAAAGACAACCCTCAGAATGGGAGAAAATATTTGCAAAGCAATCAACGGACAAAGGATTAATCTCCAAAATATATAAACAGCTCATTCAGCTCAATATTAAAGAAACAAACAACCCAATCCAAAAATGGGCAGAAGACCTAAATAGACATTTCTCCAAAGAAGACCTACAGATGGCCAAGAAGCACATGAAAAGCTGCTCAACATCACTAATTATTAGAGAAATGCAAATCAAAACTACAATGAGGTATCACCTCACACCAGTTAGAATGGGCATCATCAGAAAGTCTACAAACAACAAATGCTGGAGAGGGTGTGGAGAAAAGGGAACCCTCTTGCACTGTTGGTAGGAATGTAAATTGATACAGCCACTATGGAGAACAGTATGGAGGTTCCTTAAAAAACTAAAACTACAACTGCCATATGATCCAGCAATCCCACTACTGGGCGTATACCCAGAGAAAACCATAATTCAAAGAGACACATGCACCCCAATGTTCGTTGCAACACTATTTACAATAGACAGGTCATGGAAGCAACCTAAATTCCCATGGACAGACGAATGGATAAAGAAGTTATGGTACATATATACAATGGAATATTACTCAGCCATAAAAAGGAACGAAATTGAGTCATTTGTTGAGACGTGGATGGATCTAGAGACTGTCATACAGAGTGAAGTAAGTCAGAAAGAGAAGAATAAATATCGTATATTAACGCATGTATGTGGAACCTAGGAAATTGGTACAGATGAGCCGGTTTGCAGGGCAGAAGTTGAGACACAGATGTAGAGAACAGACATATGGACACCAAGGGGGGAAAACTGCGGTGGGGTGGGGATGGTGGTGTGCTGAATTGGGCGATTGGGATTGACATGTATACACTGATGTGTATAAAAGTGATGACTAATAAGAACCTGCAGTATAAACAAACAAACCAACTAAAAAAAAAAAAAGACCTATTCAGACTTTTGTCACTAGGGAGGAAAATATTTTCAAATGTAGATTTTGAATTATCACTAACCCTCTGTGAGAGGTTGGACTTTTCCATGCTTTTTCTTTTAGAGTACAGGAACCATGTTGAGTACGTAATAGCTAGCAGAACAAAAGATTCAGCATTTTTTTCAAAGGCAAATTATTTGGTTTATGTCTGTTCTCATTTTTCAGATCTTTTAATTGGTGTAAATACTATGTTTGTGGTTGGATTAAAAGATTTTAAAACTATTTAGACTAGAGATTAGCAGCCAATTATCTCATTTCATAGTAAGAAAACCACAGCTCACAGAAGTTAAGAAACAGAGTTGGGACTAAATCCAAAAGTCCAAATTAAGAGTTAATTAACCCTGACCTCCCTGAATAGTTCAGTTGCTAATTCATATTGAGAGTTATTTTGAAATGTTGAATTTATCTAATTCTTTTGAAATCTACTGCTAATTCCTCAATCAAAGCATTTACTAAGTATCTAGATATCTATAGGATTTTATTTTATTTTTTAAATTTATTTTTATTTTATTTTATTTTTTATTGGAGTAAAATTGCTTTACAATGTTGTGTTAGTTACTGTTGTACAATGAAGTGAATTAGCTATACATATACCTATATTCCCTCCCTCTTGGACTTCTCTCCCCCCCCCTTCACCCCCATCTAGGTCATCACAGAGCACCTAGCTGAGCTCCCTGTACTATACAGCAGGTTCCCACTAGCTATCTATTTTACACATGGTAGTGTATTTATGTCAATCCTGATCTCCCAATTCGTCCCACCCTCCCCTTCCCCCACTGTGTCCACATGTCCGTTCTCTACGTCTACATCTCTATTCCTGCCCTACAAATAGGTTCATCTGTACCATTTTTCTAGATTCCACATATATGCATTAATATGCGATATTTGTTTTCCTCTTTCTGCCTTACTTCACTCTGTATGACAGACTCTATGTCCATCCACATCTCTACAAATGACCCAATTTCGTTCCTTTTTATGGCTGAGTAATATTCCATTGTATATATGTACCACATTTTCTTTATCCATTCATCTGTCGTTGGACATTTAGGTTGTTGCCATGTCCTGGCTGTTGTAAATAGTGCTGCAGTGAACATTGGGGTACATGTGTCCTTTTCCATAGGATTTTAAATTGGACTTAGTGCTTCCAGTTTCTTTTTACTCCAATTCATCTTGTTTTTGTTTCTGAATTTATTTACTCCCTACTAGTGCCCTAAGTAGTCCTTAAATTTTTTTAAATGATCATGAAATATTTTATCTTTACAAAATGATATTATTGTAGATCAGGAAACACACTCTGAGAGGGAGATTTATGCTCAGGAAGTCTACTGTGACATGTTCTTGAGATCAGTGCCTATAAGGGGAGGAAAAGAAGTAAGATTGGGCAGAAGGAGTTGTTGGGCAGCTCTGGAGGCCAGGCCTTTATACTCCTATATCTGCCTATATCTGCTGCTTCTGGAGAAGGGGAAAACATCGGGTGAAGTTCCTCTCTTTGGTTAAGGGCAATTCCTAGAGGGCACTGTCAGCTGCCAGTTTCCCCAGAAGGCATGAGTGCTTTAGGCCTGAACAGAATTTTGAGTGGTACACTACAGCATCCACTATGAATATATATAACATATGAATAAGACATAAGAAATAAAACAAACACTCACTGTGTTGGAAAGAGTAATCCCTGCCCTCCTCCCCACCATACACACCAAGAGGTCCATGTACTAATCCCTGGAGCATATGAATATTATACCTTACATGGCAAAAGGGACTTTGCAGATGTGATTACGTTAAAGATCTTGAGATGGGGAGATTATCCTGGATTATCTGTGTGGGCCAGTGTAATCACAAGGATCCTTATTATAGGGAGGTAGGAAGGTCAGAATCAGAGAAGGACATGTGATGACAGAAGCAGAGGTTGGAGCAGTATAGCCAGAAATCAAGAAATGCAGCAGCCTCTAAACACTGGAAGAGCCCAAAAATGTATTCTCTTCTGGATCCTCCAGAAAGCTCTCAGCTCTGCCAACACTTTGATTTATGCCCCATAAGACCCATTTCAGACTTCTAAACTTGAAAACTGAAAGATAATAAATTTTAATGTTTTAAAGCTACTAAGTTTGCAATAATTTGTTACAGCAGCAATAGGAACCAGTACACCTCTGTGCTCTCACCCCAGAGTAAGCAATAGAACGCTAAACGTGCCTTTGAGAGCCTCTGTCTACCCCTCTCCAGTCACATCCCTCTCCTTTCCTACCAAGGGTAGCTACTATTCTGAATATTAATTTGATCATTTCCTCAAGTTTCATTATAGTTTTACTCTATGTTTATATATTTCTAGTAGTACATTAAGTGTTTATGTTTTCATAGTATTCTGAAGTTGCTCTGTCACTCTACATTGTGTTTGAGATTCATCAATGTGATGTGTGGAGCTGTGGTGCATTTATTTTACTGCTGTTGTATTCTAGTTTTATGAGTATATGGCAATTGAGTTATCCTCTTGTTGGTTGTTATTCTACCTTCTCATACTTGCTTTAATCTAGTAAAATTACTGCAGATTGTCCTCTGAATGGGTAAGGGCAACGTCTAAGGAAAAGCACATCAGAGAGATCAGTGTAGTATCACAATCTTTCTTTCTATTTACCTCACCTTCTTTCCTGACAAATGAATATTCTTCTCATTTTCATGGCCTTATTTATTTATTTAAATCGTTTTTACATCTTTATTGGAGTATAATTGCTTTACAATGGTGTGTTAGTTTCTGCTGTATAACAAAGTGAATCAGCTATATGTATACATATATCCCCATATGCCCTCCCTCTTCAGCCTCCCTCCCATCCTCCCTATTCCACCCCTCTAGGTGGTCACAAAGCACTGAGCTGATCTCCCTGTGCTATGTGGTGCTTCCCACTAGCTATCTATTTTACATTTGGTAGTGTATATATGTCAATGTTACTCTCACTTCGTCCCAGCTTCACCTCCCCCATCCCCGTGTCCTCAAGTCCATTCTCTACGTCTGTGTCTTTTTTTTTTTAACTTAAAAATATTTATTAATTCATTTATAGTAACAATAATCAACCTATTACGTGTCAGCATAAATCACGTTTTTAACAGAAAATATCTATATTTTCCAAAACCAGAGAAAATATGTGAGAAGAGTGGCATTGTTTTATATTAAGTTCTTTTTACATAAATTTACATCACATTTTTTTTTATTCAAACAGAAAGTCACAAAAATTATAATCATCCTTATCAGTTCACTCAGCCCCATGTAATTAATTTCTTTTTCATCTTGATCTTTTGTTAGCACTTTTATGAATTCATCAGCTTTCCATTAGAGTTCTGAAAATGCTTATTCATTCATTTCAGCAGTATAGTCAGTTACCAGAAACCTGTACTTGTCAGAGTCTTTTCCATGAATTCCTTGAAGATGAAACCCGTTTATGGGAACATTTTTGCAAAAGCATCAGAGTACACCCAGGACTGTCTGTAAATGACAAAAGACTTAAAAATGACCACGGTTAAAGATTTGATGTAAGTTCATAGTAATGCAATTGACAAGGAAATTTAGTTATTTCTGGGATATACATTTTAAAGTAATAACTAGAATTATGCCTTATAACATTATACCAGAACATATAAGATTTTTAGAAATTTCATGTAATGTCTGAAACATTTACATTGACATATTTCCATACAAATAACCCAAAGAAAGTTCAGTATAAGTGTTTTTTTTTAATTTTTTAATTTAATTTTATTTATTTTTTTATACAGCAGGTTCTTATTAGTCATCAATTTTATACACATCAGTGTATACCTGTCAATCCCAATCGCCCAATTCAACACACCACCATCCCCACCCACCCCCACGGCTTCCCCCCCTTGGTGTCCATATGTTTGTTCTCTACATCTGTGTCTCAACTTCTGCCCTGCAAACCGGTTCATCTGTACCATTTTTTTAGGTTCCACATACATGCATTAATATATGATATCTGTTTTTCTCTTTCTGACATACTTCACTCTGTATGACAGACTCTAGGTCCATCCACCTCAACTACAAATGACCCAGTTTCGTTTCTTTTTATGGCTGTGTAATATTCCATTGTATATATGTGTCATGACCGAATTTAAATAAGTTCCTAGATGATAGGAATTGTGATGCTAAACCTATTATATTGTACAGTACTTTGTATGAGGTATTGCTGGTGCTGAATAATTGTGAAATAATAATAGCAATAAATGTTATGTACTACCAGCATGTAGGCATCAGGACCATTTGGTTGCAGACAACAGAAACTCAACTCATACAAGCTTAAGTGGAAAACATATTCTTTTGGTTCACATATGTGGAAATTTCAGTGGGAGGAGCTAGAGCTTTAGGGCACAGCTAGATACAATGGTTGAAATGATATCCTTAGGACTCTTTATTTCTTTCCATCACTCAGATTATCCATCTTTGCCTGACCTCATTCTCAGAAAGAGAATATCATAATGGAAAGATGCCTAGTGTTGCTCCAAATCTACTTCATTTTACAAGTCATTTGTCCAGAAAAATAGAACATTACACTCCCTCCTAGTTACCAGATATGAAATCTCTGATGATCTGGAGATATTTTAATAGGTTTTGTTTGAGTCATGACAGTCTTACCTGATTTGCATGGACTGAAACTATTAATGTGGAATGGATGAGATTCCATGTTAATCCAAAGGAAAGGATGCTGAGCAGAAAAGAAATGTCCTCTACCACATGTATCAGAAAACCTTCTCAAGTTTAATATATTTAACACTATGCTAAGTGTGAGGATGCTGGGATCTTAATCTAAACAAAAATAATCCTTATAAGCATGGATTCTCCCAGTCAAACATAAAAATCCAAATAAAGTTTAGGTTGATAGCCTATTATCTGGTTACATTTTCTCTTTGGGATACAAATTGTTCTTAAAATAAAAGGGAAAACCTGTGATGTATATGCCATTTTGTTGAATTTTGAACCACAAAAGCTTCAAGCTTCGAATACTGATTTTCACAGTGTCCATGCTGTGAAAATCCCTATGATAAAACCAATTTCACTTTCAATTCGGTGTTTCTCTACTTTGGAACATGAGTGCATTATTTTTAACCTGACTCTGAGTTTGTATGTATACATCTGTGTGTGTATTGGGTTATATGAATAGACAGAATGGTTGAGTGGGAAGAACACGGGGTCTGTGAGTAATAAGGCTTGAATTCCCACAAAACTTTAAAAATAATGCTTTAATACTTACTATGTTGCAGTTATCCCCCACGTTGTAATCTAGCCTTTTACGTATTTTATTTAATCATCAGTAGGATGTGAACACCTCAAGTTCAAAATAAGGATTGTGTTTTAGTTATTTTTATATTCTAAGCCTTGACCAACATCTGACACATAGAACTCACTGAATAAACATCTATTGAATTCTTATTGTTAACATAATATTTATCAAAAATAGTGATGTTAAGCATAATACTAATAAATATTACTTATTAAGTGGCTAATATGTGTCATGTTCTGCCAGGTACTTTTCAAGTTAATCTACTGTTTATTAAATTATTAACATCACAGCTTGGATGAGGCTCCTCATTTGTAAAAAGAATGTGGCTATATAATATCTAATATCTCTTCCAAGTTAAATGTTGTAGGAATTTATTTTCCCTTTGACTTCCATTATAAGATTAGAGATGAGTTCTTATGGATAGTATTTAAACCAAGTACATAATAAAATTTCACTTGGCACACATTGCACAATAGTTATTCACTAGGGGCTATATTCTGTGTTCTTCTAATACTTTCTCTGTGGGAGAAGGCTATCTGCTCTTCTCCAAAGATAGCCTATTTTAAAAAATTCTGCTTAGAGTGGGCAGGACACTAGCAGTCTCCTCCAGGCTTCACTGTACCAGAACTTGAGTTTTATGTCTACCATCACCTTGAGAGTTTCGGAGCAGATCCATTCCCTCCCAATATCAATCTGCCTCTAATTACTACGAAGGAAAAGACTTCTGAGTTATGCAGTAAGATGTTTATTTCCAGCTTGCCTTTCTTTCTTCAAGCTGACTTTTATCACAGTTCAACTACCAACATATCTCATGTGTACAACTGCAATAATGAGTTTATTCACATCCACTCTAGCCCTCTCTAATCTCTTTTCCACATTGAAACCAAAATAATATCTTCAAAATTCCTATTAGTCCCTACTTACAAGACTTAAATGGTATCCATTGTTCTAAGAATAAAGACAACATTCTGCAACCTGGTTTAGAAGGTTTTGCGTAATAGGCCTCTACGTCCTCTCAGAGACGTCTTCATGTTTCTTTCGCCTCTCTGCCCTAGCCACGCTGGCCTACGTTGAATCCCCATACTCCCCAAGCACATGGGGTATTTTCATGTATTGTTTCATCAGCTTGAAATTCTTTCTCTTCCCTCTTCATCTATTAATTTCATAGTTGAGAGTGTGGACTCTTGAACCAGATTACTTTGGTTTGTAATCCCAGTTCTACTACTCACTGGCGTAATGACCTCAGGCAAGACACTTAGCTTTTCTGTGCCTCAGTTTCCTAATTTGTAAAATGGGGGGTCTTTTTAGTTCTGAGCACCCAATTCTAAGTTATGGGGGTGGAGATTTTGTCCCCACACCTCTAACAAGCAATGCTCTGACACCAGCTGAGTATTATACAATTCTACCTTATCTACCCAGAGACAGCATCAGATTCCACAAGTCGAGGGTGCTGTTCTACAGTACTCCCTAATCCCTCCCTACTCCAGATGCCAACCACAAGCCCAGGTTGTTACCTGTGCTTGTGACCAACCGGCTGTATATTGAAGGTTCCCATGAACTCTTCCTTCGGTTGATTAATTTGCAAAGCGGCCCATAGAACTCAGAGAAACATTTTGTTTACTAGATCACTGGTTCGTTATGAATGGCTATAACTTAGGAACAGCCATTCCTAAGATGGAAGAGATGAATAGGGCAAGATATGGGAAAAGGGGTGGAGCATCTATGCTCTCTCTATAGTCACAGTCATAATTTTACATTTATTTATGGATTTAAAAAATAACTTAGGTGTTTCTTTTATTCTCTTTTTCCTTTTATTCTTTTACTTTAAACTGTACATTAACATTAAAATTTTTTTCCTACCAAATATTTGCCAGTTTTATTGAGGTATAATTGACATACATACACTGCACATATTTAAAGTACAATTTTATAAGCTTTGACATATGTATACAGCTGTAAAATATCACCACAATCAGGCCTATCAGAGTTTAAAGTAGTCCTACTTCCCATAGATCTCAAAGCCTCCAGAGGTTTTTGTTTTTGTTTTTTTATTGCTGGAGCACTTCTAGAAATGTTTTCAAAGGTGGTCTTTATGTGATGAATGTTCTGATACTTATGTGCATGAAAGAATCATTATTTCAGCCACACACTTAGATAATAGTTTAGTTTTATGTAAAGCCCTAGATTTGAAGTTCTTTTCTTTTAGTACTTTGAAAATATTGCTTCATGTTCTTCTTATATTTTTTAAGTGATTATTTGACTCATGTCTTTTTCCACAACTATGCTGTAAACTCTATGAAGGCAGAGGTCATGTGGTTTTTGCTCATCATTGTATCCCCTTGTGTATCCAGCATAGTGCCTTGGTACTTAATAGGTGCTCCTTCACTTTTGTTGAATGAATGGACAAAGATTTAGGGTGAAGCAAGACTAGAAAGATATTTGGGATGTTTTGGATGGTCTTGAAAGCTAGTTGAAAAGTTTGTATTTCATTTGGCAAGCAATAGAGTTACACAGAGTTTTAAGATAGTGTTCTGTAGTGACATAATTAGAGCAGCCCTTTAGGAAGCTTATTCTGACAACAATATATTAGATACATTGGAGTACTAGAAGTATGGAAACCAATTATAGTACTACAATAACAATGCAGGCTAAACAATGAAAGCCTGAACTTGGATGCTGGGTGTGGGAATTGCAAACTGGAGACATATTTGAGACAGGACAGGACTTGACAAGGGTAGTGAATGATTTTTAAACTTCAGATCTGGATGACTGGGAGACAGTGTTCCATGAGCAGAAATAGGAGATTTGAGACAAGTGAACAGTTTACATGAGACATATGTTCTGAGTTAGGTTTGAAATGGTTTTGGTTTGAGGTGCTGATGGGATGTTCAGGAAAAAGCTGAAATTGTGGCTGTGGAGCTCAGGACATGGTTCACAACTAGAGATAAGGTCTTAAACAGGGCTGGCCATCTATGACCCATGGATAGCCAACCTGCTACTCACTTTTGTATGGCCCACAAGTCAAGACTGTATTTTACATTTTTAAATGCTGAGAGAAAATTAAGAAAGAGTAATATTTTGTGACACATGAAAATTATATGAAATTCAGATTTTACTGTTCATAGTTTTATTAGAACAGAGCCACACTTGTTTCTGTATTGTCTATGGTTGCTTTTGTACTACAAAAGCAGAGTCAAATAGTTCCATCAGACTGTATGGCCTGCAAAGCCTGAAATATTTACTGTCTGGCCTTTTACTGAAAAAAATTGCCACTGTATACATACATTCCTGAGTTGTCAACTGTTGTCACTCTTTTGCAAAGCAGTTTGACCAGAACAGAACACAAAAAAATGATAACAGCTGTATTAAAATAACAAAGTTATGGACTTTTCTCTCCTTTTACAAATTCAAGTATTTTAACAAGACATTGATAATTTTTCTTAAAATAAATTTTATAAAAAATCCATTCAAGTATTTCAGGCAAATGCAAATGTATTTACTGTTTGAATGAAGAGCAGAATTCTAGGCCTGTAATAAAACTTGGAACACTTCATTAGGTCATACCAAGCAGAATTTTACACAAATGAAGGTGACTGTAAGATGTGACAGGGAAAGGGGAAACTAGATTCTGCTTGTTCAGCCCTAGGCTGTGTTATAAATGGATCAGTCACCTGTGGTTGAAGGCCCAGGTCTTAGCTTTAAGAGTTCAATTTTTCAGTTATCTTGGAGTTGGTTTTTGATTGCATTTCTTCCCAATAAGAAGGACCATCTGGTACAGCAAAAAGGAAAAGTAACTGGGTGGGCCTGTGGAGAGTTGTCGTCAAACCAGAAGAGCTTCTTACTATTATATAAAGACAAAGTGAATCTGACTCAAATGCTTGAATTGTTCAGTCAATCAAGTTACCTTCTGCTATGAATAAAGTTGATAAATATTGACAAACATTGCTCTTTGGCTGTCTTATTTTAGACCCTATAATGATTATTACTCTTCAGTTACATAGCATGACACCATTATAGACAACAATAAAAAAATATCCAAAGTTATCTTTATATTTATTCCCTTTGATAAAATTAAGGAGCAGTTTAATTTGGGGGAACACTCTAACATTGTGAAAGTTAACTCAGAGAATGATTTTTATTAAGCTCTTCCCCCAAAGTCTTGGGAGTTCATCCTTTTTAGGAATTACATTTTCATATTTTCAGCTTATAGTGAGTATTTAATATATTTTGTGATAATTCTTCAGCTATTTTGCCAAAAGGTAAGAGTTATTCCCCTTTTAGCATGGTCAATAACATAGATAAGGAATGTCACGTCATTAAAAAGTACAACTTCATAGGGTTTGAGGTATATAGAATTTTTTCAATATTTAGTGTGACTTGAAATATGTGTTAATATTTTCTGTGGTAATTTTTTAGCACATATTTTCTGGCATGATATAAAATGGCAGCTGGAATGGCATAAGTATTTCTATGTCAGACATATCAAGTTTGAGGGGCAAGAGAGGACAATATGAAGAAGTCCATCGGTTGGGAATGTGGCCCTAGACCTGTGGACAAAGGGCAGACCTAGAGATGCTAGAATTGAGATTTGAGGCAGAGCAACAGATGAGGTCAACAAGAGAACCTGTGGAAATGGAGGAGAGGCTCTGTGATGTGAAGGTAATATGTATAAAAGTATCTGCCACAGCGCCTGGCACATACTATGCACCTTATATATGGTCAATGCTATAGAGTGGACTGGCAGTCAAGGAGCATTGGGGTTGTGCAAAGAAAAAGAAGCCAGAGAGAGTGGTTTAAGAAATAGGAGAATCTTCAGCAAAGTAGCAGGATACAAGATTAACATTCAGAAATCAGTTGCATTTCTTTACACTAATAATGAAATATCAGAAAGGGAATGTTAAAAAAAAAAAAACCCTTTTAAAATTGCACCAAACAAAAAAAAAAAAAACCTAGGAATAAACCTGGCCAAGGAGGTGGAAGACTTATACACTGAGAACTATAAAACATTAATAAAGGAAATTAAAGGGGATTCAGAGAAATGGAAAGATATCCCATGCTCTTGGAGTGGGAGAATTAATATTGTTAAAATGACAATACTACCCAAAGCAATCTACAGACTTAATGTGATCCCTATCAAATTACCCATGACATTTTTCACAGAACTAGAACAAATAATCCAAAAATTTATATGGAACCATAAAAGACCCAGAATTGCCAAAGCAATCGTGAGGGAAAAAAAGCAGGAGGCATAACTCTCCCAGATTTCAGACAATACTACAAAGCTACAGTAATTAAAACAGTGTGGTATTGGTACAAAAACAGACATACAGATCAATGGAACAGAATAAAGAGTCCAGAAATAAACCCATACACCTACAGTCAATTAATTTTCAACAAAGGAGGCAAGACTATACAATGGGAAAAAGGCAGTCTCTTCAGCAAATGGTACTGGGAAAGTTGGACAGCTGCATGTAAATCAATGAAGTTAGAACACACCCTCACACCATGTGCAAAAATAAACTCAAAATGGCTTAAAGACGAACATAAGACATGATACCATAAAACTCCTAGAAGAAAGCATAGCATAGGCCAAACATTCTCTGACGTAGGTTGTATCAGTGTTTTCTTAGGTCAGTCTCCCAAGGCAATAGAAATAAAAACAAAAATAAACAAATGGGACCTAATCAAACTTACAAGCTTTTGCACAGCAAAGGAAACCATAAAAAACTAAAACTAAAACTAAAAAACAAAAAGGCAACCTATGGAATGGGAGAAAATATTTGCAAATGATGCAACTGACAAGGGCTTAATCTCCAAAATATACAAACAGCTTATACAAGTCAACAAGAAAAAAACAAACAACCCAATTGAAAAATGGGCAGAAGACCTTAATAGACATTTCTCCAAAGGAGACATACAGATGGCCAGTAGGAACATGAAAAGATGCTCAACATCACTAATTATTAGAAAAATGCAAATCAAAACCACAGTGAGGTACCACCTCACACTGGTCAGAATGGCCATCATTAAAAAGTCTGCAAATAACAAATGCTGGAGAGGGTATGGAGAAAAGGGAACCCTCCTACACTGTTGGTAGGAATGTAAGTTGGTACAGACAACAATGGAAAACAGTATGGAGGTTCCTCCGAAAACTAAAAATAGATTTACCATATGATCCAGCAATCCCACTCCTGGGCATATACCTCCCAAAACTATAATTCAAAAAGATACATGCACCCCTATGTTCATAGCAGCACTATTCACAATAGCAAAAACATGGAAACAACCTAAATGAATCAACAGATGAATGGGTAAAGAAGATGTGGTACAAATATACAATGGAATACTACTCAGTCATAAAAAAGAATGAAATAATGCCATTTGCAGCAACATGGATGCAACTAGAGGTTATCATACTAAGTGAAGTAAATCAGAAAGAGAAAGACAAATAACATGATATCACTTATATGTGGAACCTAAAATATGGCACAAATGAACCTATCTACAAAACAGAAACAGATTCACAGGCATAGAGAACAGCCTTGTGGTTGCCAAGGGGGAGGGGGGAGGGAGAAGGATGGACTGGGAGTTTGGGGTTAGTAGATTCAAACCATTACATTTAGACTGGATAAACAACAAGGTCCTACTGCATAGCACAGGGAACTATATCCAATCTCCTGGGATAAACCGTAATGGAAAAGAACACACAAAAAAGAATGTATATATGTGTATAACTGAGTCACTTTGCTGTACAGCAGAAATTAACACAACATCGTAAATCAACTATACTTCAATAAAAAAATAAGATTAGAAATAGAATCTTTTTATTAAGGGCTGGAGTATTTAATACAATTTCTTCATCATTGGGGTCCTTTCTCTCAGGATTGAAATCTACACAAGTATCTGTAATAGCTGGTAATAAAAAGACTCAAAGTTCAGTTGACAAGAAAATTAACTTCTTTACACTGAGTGAAGTTAGCAACATTGGCAAACAAGAAGATTGCAGAGGTCATGGGATGGAAATGCAATAATCAGAGCTTCTGAGTTAATTATTAGGGCAAATTCCTCACCACTCTTTCTAACATCCTTCTGCTTTCAGAGGTGAAATCCTTTACTTTATAAATACAGTTTATCAAAGGCTCTTCTATTTTAGAGTAAATATTAATTATAAAGCAGTTTCTAGAATATGAAGCCTAATCTCTAAAGTGTTTCAATCTTCAGGCAATTATTCAAAAACTTTTTATTCTGGAAAATTTCAAACATACACAGAATTAGAAAAAAAATATTAATCTCCATCTGCCATCACTCATTTTGCCAGTCTTGTTTCATCTATCTCCTTGCACATCTCCCACGGCCAAAAAAAAAAAAAAAAAAAAAGTCTCGCTTGCATCCTAACAATGAGAAAAAAGCCAGGTAATAACTTATCAAACCATTCAGAGAACTGAGGTTGCAAGACAAACAGATAAATTCTAAAGGGTGACAAGTCTCTCCAAGGAGAAATGGCACAGACAACCTGTTTCACCTTTTGCAGAGCATAGACAGAAGTGGTTGTTGTCATAAAAGCAGGAAAAAGAAAACAGTTAAAGTTTTAACAAAACCTTAAAGCTGAGTAGGGGCTACCCTGACAGCTTAGGATATTTGGGAACTTTGGAGTCATTCATTTGTCAATTCTTGTCCATTGGTCTCTACCTGGTGTTCACAAAAAAGACTGTGAGTACAGTCTCGGGTACAGGCCAGGAGATCCGAGAACATGCTCCTTGATGAAAATCTGTCCACTTTCTAGACTTTTCTCACATGCAAAGTAAAAGCTGTAAACCTCTGGGGGATGGACAGGAAACCATTTACTCCCAGGGCCCAGGCATAGGTACAGTGCTGCTGAGGAAGGGACAGAAGCAAAATCCATATGCCACAGTGAGAAAGACAGTAAACTCCTCTGCCCAACCATGAGTCTTGCACTGGGAAGAAGAGCTGTATGCTGCTGGAGGAGAGGCAGAAAACCTTCTCCAGCCCAAGACTCCCAAGAGTTTGATTCCTAGAGCTGGGAGGGACAGAAAAACTGGGAAAGCCTACACCTAAGCACCTGGGTACACATGGCCTGCCTAAGGCTGAGGATGGGCAGGAGAAATAAGAACCCTCTACATCCCACCATAAACTACCCATCAAGTAACAAACAATGACAGTCCACTGCTGGAGAAAAAGGAAAAAATAACAAGGTGGTAGGTTTAAATTCAATCATATAAATAAGTACATTAACTATAAATGCTTCAAACATCCCAACTGGATGGCAGACATTGTTAGATTGAATTGAATTTGTAATTAAAACCCTCCCTACAAAGAAAACTCCACGCTCAGATGGCTTCACTGGTAAATTCTACCAAACATTTAAGGAAGAAATATACCAATTTTACTCAAATGTTTTTGGAAAATAGAAGAAAAAGGAATACTTCCCAACTCATTTTATGAGACTAGTATTCACTCTGATTCCAGAGCAAAGACATTTCAAGAAAAGACAATTTAAGACTAATATATCACATAAAGATAGTTGGATGCAACTATCTTCAGCAAAATATTAGCTAATAAAATCCAGAAATATAAAAAAAGGATAAAACATCATAACTAAGTTGGATTATCCCAGGACTGTAGATGTGGTTCATGTTCACTAATCAGTGTAATTCACCATATCAATAGACTAAAAAGGAAAAACCATATGATCCTCTCAATAGATGCAGAAAAAAAAAAAGTATTTCACACCACATTCACAGAAAGATAGACAAGATGAAAAGGTAGAGGGCTATATACCAGATGAAGGAACAAGATAAACCCCCAGAAAAACAACTAAATGAAGTGGAGATAGGCAACCTTCCAGAAAAGGAATTCAGAATAATGATAGTGAAGATGATCCAGGACCTCAGAAAAAGAATGGAGGCAAAGATCGAGAAGATGCAAGAAATGTTTAACAAAGACCTAGAAGAATTAAAGAACAAACAGAGATGAACAATACAATAACTAAAATGAAAACTACACTAGAAGGAATCAATAGCAGAATAACTGAGGCAGAAGATCAGTTAAGTGACCTGGAAGACAGAATGGTGGAATTCACTGCTGCGGATCAGACTAAAAAAAAAAAGAATGAAAAGAAATGAAGACAGCCTGAGAGACCTCTGGGACAACATTAAACGCAACAACATTCGCATTATAGGGGTCCCGGAAGGAGAAGAGAGAGAGAAAGGACCAGAGAAAATATTTGAAGAGATTATAGTCAAAAACTTCCCTAACATGGGAAAGGAAATAGCCACCCAAGTCCAGGAAGCGCAGCGAGTCCCATACAGGATAAACCCAAGGAGAAACACACTGAGACACATAGTCATCAAATTGGCAAAAATTAAAGACAAAGAAAAATTCTTGAAAGCAGCAAGGGAAAAACGACAAGTAACATACAAGGGAACTCCCATAAGGTTAACAGCTGATTTCTCAGCAGAAACTCTACAACAGAAGTGAGTGGCACGATATACTTAAAGTGATGAAAGGGAAGAACCTACAACCAAGATTACTCTACCCGGCAAGGATCTCATTCAGATTCAATGGAGAAATCAAAAGCTTTACAGACAAGCAAAAGCTAAGAGAATTCAGCACCACCAAACCAGCTCTACAACAAATGCTAAAGGAACTTCTCTAAGTGAGAAACACAAGAGAAGAAAAGGACCTACAAAAACAAACCCAAAACAATTAAGAAAATGCTCATAGGAACATACATATCGATAATTACCTTAAACGTGAATGGATTAAATGCTCCAACGAAAAGACACAGGCTTGCTGAATGGATACAAAAACAAGACCCATATATATGCTGTCTACAAGAGACCCACTTCAGACCTAGAGACACATACAGACTGAAAGTGATGGGATGGAAAAAGATATTCCATGCAAATGGAAATCAAAAGAAAGCTGGAGTAGCAATACTCATATCAGATAAAATAGACTTTAAAATAAAGAATGTTACAAGAGACAAGGAAGGACACTACATAGTGATCCAGGGATCAATCCAAGAAGAAGATATAACAATTATAAATATATATGCACCCAGCATAGGAGCACCTCAATACATAAGGCAACTGCTAACAGCTATAAAAGAGGAAATCGACAGTAACACAATAATAGTGGGGGACTTTAACACCTCACTTACACCAATGGACAGATCATCCAAAATGAAAATAAATAAGGAAACAGAAGCTTTAAATGACACAATAGACCAGATAGATTGAATTGATCTTTATAGGACATTCTATCCAAAACCAGCAGATTACACTTTCTTCTCAAGTGTGCACGGAACATTCTCCAGGATAGATCACATGTTGGGTCACAAATCAAGCCTCAGTAAATTTAAGAAAATTGAAATCATATCAAGCATCTTTTCTGACCACAAAGCTATGAGATTAGAAATGAATTACAAGGAAAAGAGCGTAAAAAACACAAACACATGGAGTCTAAACAATACGTTACTAAATAACCAAGAGGTCACTGAAAAAATCAAAGAGGAAATAAAAAAATACCTAGAGACAAATGACAATGAAAACACGACGATCCAAAACCTATGGGATACAGCAAAAGCAGTTCTAAGAGAGAAGTTTATAGCTATACAAGCCTACCTCAAGAAACAAGAAAAATCTCAAGTAAACAATCTAATGTTACACCTAAAGGAACTAGAGAAAGAAGAACAAACAAAACCCAAAGTTAGCATAAGGAAAGAAATCATAAAGATCAGAGCGGAAATAAATGAAACAGAAACAAAGAAAACAATAGCAAAAATCAATAAAACTAAAAGCTGGTTCTTTGAGAAGATAAACAAAATTGATAAGCCATTAGCCAGACTCATCAAGAAAAAGAGGGAGAGGACTCAAATCAGTAAAATTAGAAATGAAAAAGGAGAAGTTACAACAGACACTGCAGAAATACAAAGCATCCTAAGAGACTACTACAAGCAACTCTATGCCAATAAAATGGACAACCTGGAAGAAATGGACAAATTCTTAGAAAGGTATAAGCTTCCAAGACTGAACCAGAAAGAAACAGAAAATATGAACAGACCAATCACAAGTAATGAAATTGAAACTGTGATAAAAAATCTTCCAACAAACAAAAGTCCAGGATCAGATGGCTTCACACGTGAATTCTATCAAACATTTAGAGAAGAGCTAACACTCATCCTTCTCAAACTCTTCCAAAAAATTGCAGAGGGGGGCTTCCCTGGTGGCGCAGTGGTTGAGAATCTGCCTGCTAATGCAGGGGACACGGGTTCGAGCCCTGGTCTGGGAAGATCCCACATGCCGCTGAGCAACTGGACCCGTGAGCCACAACTACTGAGCCTGCGCGTCTGGAGCCTGTGCTCCACAATAAGAGACGCCGCGATAGTGAGAGGCCCACGCACCGCGATGAAGATTGGCCCCCACTTGCTGCAACTAGAGAAAGCCCTCGCACAGAAATGAAGACCGAACACAGCCAAAAAAATAAAATAAATAAAATTAATTAGTTAATTTAAAAAAAAATTGCAGAGGAAGGAACACTCCCAAACTCATTCTATGAGGCCACCATCACCCTGATATCAAAATCAGGCAAAGATACTACAAAAAAAGAAAATGACAGACCAACATCACTGATGAATATAGATGCAAAAATCCTCAACAAAATACTAGCAAACATAATCCAACAACACAATAAAAGGATCATACACCATGATCAAGTGGGATTTATCCCAGGGATGCAAGGATTCTTCAATATATGCAAATCAATCAATGTGATACACCATATTAACGAATGGAAGAAGAAAAACCATATGATCATCTCAATAGATGCAGAAAAAGCTTTTGACAAAATTCAGCACCATTTATGATAAAAACTCTCCAGAAAGTGGGCATAGAGGGAACCTACCTCAAGGTAATAAAGGCCATATATGAAAAACCCACAGCAAACATCATTCTCAATGGTGAAAAACTGAAAGCATTTCCTCTAAGATCAGGAACGAGACAAGGATGTCCACTCTCACCAGTATTATTCAACATAGTTTTGGAAGTCCTAGCCACGGCAATCAGAGAAGAAAAAGAAATACAAATTGGAAAAGAAGAAGTAAAATTGTCACTGTTTGCAGATGACATGATACTATACATAGAGAATCCTAAAAATGCTGCCAGAAAGCTACTAGAGCTAATCAATGTATTTGGTAAAGTTGCAGGATACAAAATTAATGCACAGAAATCTCTTGCATTCCGATACACTAATGATGAAAAATGTGGAAGAGAAATTATGGAAACACTCCCATTTACCATTGCAACAAAAAGAATAAAATACCTAGGAATAATCCTACCTAGGGAGACAAAAGACCTGTATGCAGAAAACTGTAAGGCACTGATGAAAGAAATTAAAAATGATACCAACAGATGGAGAGATATACCATGTTCTTGGATTGGAAGAATCAATATTGTGAAAATGACTATACTACCCAAAGCAATCTACAGATTCAATGCAATCCCTATCAAATTACCAATGGCATTTTTTACAGAACTAGAACAAATCATCTTAAGATTTGTATGGAGACACAAAAGACCCCGAATAGCCAAAGCAGTCTTGAGGGAAAAAAATGGAGCTGGAGGAATCAGACTCCCTGACTTCAGACTATACTACAAAGCTACAGTAATTAAGACAATATGGTACTGGCACAAAAACAGAAACATAGATCAATGGAACAAGATAGAAAGCCCAGAGATAAACCCACGCACCTATCATCAACTAATCTATGACAAAGGAGGCAAGGATATACAATGGAAAAAAGACAGTCTCTTCAATAAGTGGTGCTGGGAAAACTGGACAGCTACATGTAAAAGAATGAAATTAGAACACTCCCTAACACCATGCACAAAAATAAACTCCAAATGCATTGAGACCTAAATGTAAGACCAGACACTATAAAACTCTTAGAGGCAAACATAGGAAGAACACTCTTTGACATAAATCACAGCAAGATCTTTTTTGATCCACCTCCTAGAGTAATGGAAATAAAAACAAAAATAAACAAATGGCACCTAATGAAAGTTCAAAGCTTTTGTACAGCAAAGGTAACCATAAATAAGACGAAAAGACAACCCTCAGAATGGGAGAAAATATTTGCAAAGGAATCAACGGACAAAGGATTAATCTCCAAAATATATAAACAGCTCATTCAGCTCAATATTAAAGAAACAAACAACCCAATCCAAAAATGGGCAGAAGACCTAAATAGACATTTCTCCAAAGAAGACATACAGATGGCCAAGAAGCACATGAAAAGCTGCTCAACATCACTAATTATTAGAGAAATGCAAATCAAAACTACAATGAGGTATCACCTCAGACCAGTTAGAATGGGCATCATCAGAAAATCTACAAACAGCAAATGCTGGAGAAAAGGGAACCCTCTTGCACTATTGGTGGGAATGTAAATTGATACAGCCACTATGGAAAACAGTATGGAGGTTCCTTAAAAAACTAAAAATAGTATTACCATATGACCCAGCAATCCCACTACTGGGCATATACCCAGTGAAAACCATAATTCAAAAATACACATGCACCCCAATGTTCATTGCAGCACTATTTACAATAGCCAGGTCATGGAAGCAACCTAAATGCCCATCGACAGATGAATGGATAAAGATGTGGTACATATATACAATGGAATATTTCTCAGCCATAAAAAGGAATGAAATTGAGTCATTTGTTGAGATGTGGATGGATCTAGAGACTGTCATACAGAGTGAAGTAAGTCAGAAAGAGAAAAACAAATATCGTATATTAATGCATGTATGTGGAACCTAGAAAAATGGTACAGATGAGCCGGTTTGCAGGGCAGAAGTTGAGACACAGATGTAGAGAACAAACGTATGGATGCCAAGGGGGGAAAACCGCGGTGGGGTGGGGATGGTGGTGTGCTCAACTGGGCAATTGGGATTGGCATGTATACACTGATGTGTATAATATTGATGACTAATAAGAACCTGCAGTATAAAAAAAACAAACAAAAAAACAACTAATACTAAACTTTCTTTGGGTTATTTGTATGGAAATATGTTAATATAAATGTTTCAGACATTACATGAAATTTCTAAAAATCTTATATGTTCTGGTATAATGTTATAAGGCATAATTCTAGTTATTACTTTAAAATGTATGTCTCAGAAATGACTAAATTTCCTTGTCAATTTCATTATTATGAACTTTCATCAAATCTTTAACCGTGGTCATTTTTAAGTGTTTTGTCATTTACAGACAGTTCTGGGTGTACTCTGATGCTTTTGCAAAAATGTTCCTATAAAAGGGTTTCATCTTCAAGGAATACATGGAAAAGACTCTGACAAGTACAGGTTTCTGGTAACTGACTATACTGCTGAACTGAATGAATAAACATTTTCAGAACTCTAATGGAAAACTGATGAATTCGTAAAAGTGCTAACAAAAGATCAAGATGAAAAAAAGAATTAATTACATGGGACTGAGTGAACTGATGAGGATGATTATAATTTTTGTGACTTTCTGTTTGAATAAAAAAAAAAAAATCCCAGAAGGGCTCAGAGGCAAAAAATATACAAATCAATTTTCACTGCAAAGTAAAGGAGCTGTTACAGTGGAGGATTACTGGACTGAATGTCAATATTATGACATAGTATGAGTGTGTTTCGTGTTTGGTAATTGCAATCATTGTTGCTTTTGTTGTGGTCATCCATTTACAATGCTTGGAGTCAGTCTATTTATCTCTTGTAAAAATAAAATACAGTGTGTGTTTGTGAAAAAAAATTAAAAATAAAGTTAAAAGCAGAAAATCAATACTTAAGCCATTACTCCAACAACAACAACAAAAAGTATTTCACCAAATTTAACATCCATGCATTATAAAAATTTTCAGCAAACTAGGAAAAGAAGGGAACTTTCTCAACTTGATAAAGGAACTCTATAAAATACCTACAGCTATAATCACACTTAATGGTGAAAGAGTGAATGAATACTTTTTTGCTAAGATCAAGAACCAGGCAAGGATGTTGGCTTTCACCATTTCTATTAAACTGGAAGTCCTAGACAGTGAAATAGACAAAGATGGAGAGAGAGAGAGAGAGAGAGAGAGAGAGAGAGAGAGAGAGAAATAATATATATGCATATTGGCCATAGGCATTCCTTGTCTTTATTCAAAGATGACATGAACCTGTAGATAAAAAATCCCAATGAATCTACAGAAAAATACTAATGTCAATAAGTGAATTTAGCAGAATTTCAGGACATAAGGTCAAAATACAAAAATCAGACATATTTCTGTATGTACTACAGCAAGCAATTGAAATTGTAATAAAATATGCTATTTAGCAAAGTGACAAAAACCATGAAAAATTTTGAAAAATTCCCATTTTAGTACTGTATTAAGAAGTGACAGAAATACAGTTTTGGCTTCTTCTTTTTTTTTTTTTCCTTTTAAAGTGAAAGCCTAGGTTTAATTCTCAGGATTACCTACGTGTGGATAGTACAGAAATACTCGGGAATATCTCTGTTAATATTTAACTAGAGCTGCCACCTGCAGGCAAAAAATAAAATAACAATTCACTGGGCCTTTTTTCTTTTTGAATGGGATTGAATTCATCATCAGTACTCATTTTTTCTTTATTTAAAATAATAGGGTGGGAGTTTGGGATTAATATGTACACACTGCAATATTTAAAATAGATAATCAACAAGGACCTACTGTAAATAAAATAAAGTAAAATAATCTTGCTCCCTCTCCCTTCCAATGATTTACCAGTCTTTCCTGATTTTCCTTTGTTGTTAGTTTTTTTAATTCCCATTTTTTCACTTGTTCTTTTGTCAACATCATCCTCTTCACCTCCCTATTCAACTATCTTCCACACCAAAAGACACATGTGATAAGATTTCTAAACAATAATGATTGGATTTAGGAATTTAATTTTCGATTAGTTAGTATGTACATAACCCTAAGTCTTGCCATGTGTAAAACATTATTTATCTCAGATTTTAGCCTCCAAAGATTAGGAATGTGCAAATTTAACTGTTTCTTTTTCTTGTTTCTTCCATGAATTATTTTTTAAGCCTTGGATTTAGCTTTAAGAAATATCAGTTTAGAGTGAATTTCACATAAAGTCATGAACGTCTTTTACTATTTCTCTTAATGTCTGGGTTTTTCTGAGATTAAATTGCCACCATTAATTTTTCCTCATAGCTTCTTTGTTCTCGAGGCTATTTTTCTTTGATTCTACCCATTAGGTAATAATTAACTGGGATACAGTATGATGCTCCATTGACTGGATTTAAATATTCTAGTGTCAGTTGCTTTTATTTGTTCTTGAAAGGAAATATCTTAATTTCTAATCAGGATAAAAACATTTGTTTAGGACATAAAAAATTGTACTTTTAAATATTTAACTGAAGTATTAGCAGTATGAATTAGTCACTTTATGCTCTGTTATGCTATGCTAGCTAACAAATTAATCCTCACACTTTAGTGGCCTAACAAAATAAATGTTTACTTTTCATTCACAACATAGTTCAATAATGATTGAGATGTCTTCTTATAGAACAATAATGATTGGGATGTCTTCTTATAGAACTGGAACATGCACTATTCAAAGTTGCTTTGGGAGAGAAAAGAGGGCTTGAAAAGGCAACTCAGCTTTTAACTGTCTCAGCTTGAATATGACATTCATCACTTCTGTTTACAATTTATTGGCTAGAACTTGATGTATGGCCCCAATCTAACCGTAGGGAAGGCTATGACATATACAGAAACACATGTATATTTTATGAGAATTAATAGTCTCTGTCACATTGCTTTTATTGTTAAATCTTGACTTTTTTTTTTACAGAAAAATGATATATGAAATAGAGAAAAAAAATTTCAAACAAAAGAATTAGAATCCTAATATAGAACTTCCTTTACTTTAAAATGTATATCTCAGAAATAACTAAATTTCCTTGTCAATTGCATTATTATGAACTTTCATCAAATCTTTAACCGTGGTCATTTTTAAGTCTTTTGTCATTTACAGACAGTTCTGGGTGTACTCTGATGCTTTTGCAAAAATGTTCCTATAAAAGGGTTTCATCTTCAAGGAATTCATGGAAAAGACTCTGACAAGTACAGGTTTCTGGTAACTGACTATACTGCTAAACTGAATGAATAAACATTTTCAGAACTCTAATGGAAAACTGATGAATTCATAAAAGTGCTAACAAAAGATCAAGATGAAAAAAAATAAATTACATGGGACTGAGTGAACTGATGAGGATGATTATAATTTTTGTAACTTTCAGTTTGAATAAAAAAAAAAATCCCATAAGGACTCAGAGGCAAAAAATTTACAAATCAATTTTCACTGCAAAGTAAAGGAGCTGTTACAGTGGAGGATTACTGGACTGAATGTCAATATTGTGACATAGTATGAGTGTGTTTCGTGTTTGGTAATTGCAATCATTGTTGCTTTTGTTGTGGTCATCCATTTACAATGCTTGGTGTCAGTTTATGTATCTCTTGTAAAAATAAAATACAGTGTGTGTGTGTAAAAAAAACAAAAAACAAAAAACAGATTCTAAGCCTACTCTGAAATATATTCTATGACATAGTTAAATATATTTAGTCTTTATTTCTATTAGCAAAACATTTCCATAAAGTGATTATGGTCAGCAATATTAGTCTATAAAATTTGCATGTGATAAGATGCACAGAATGCCTGTTGACAAGTGATTCTCTTATTAGATCTCTTGATTTGAAATAAAGAAATCTTTCAAATCTACTGAAAAAAAAATAAATTAATTAAAAAAAAAAAAAGAACTTCCAAAATTAGTCAAGTGAAATTTGGAGCCAAATTAGTACAACATGAGATTTATATATAATGCATTAACTGTATACTCATGCTGATTGATTGATTTCAAAGGGATTTGTGGAGATTTAAAAATATGTCTACAAATTCTTTGCCATTCTTCTCTTCTAAAAGTGGAACCTAATTTCGAAGAGTGGGCTGGACTTAGAGATGCACTTCTAATGATAAAATACGGTGGATATTATGCTAGGTGTGACTTCTAAAACTATATCATAAGAAGCATCATGGCTCCCTCCATGCTTTCTCTCTTGGGTCACTGGCTTTGGGGGAATATACCAAACAGCTCTATGTACAGTGAGAAACTGAGGCCTCCTGCCAGTAGCCATGTAGCAGAACTGGTGTAGAAATGGATTCTGTAGTCCCAGTCAAGCCTTCAGCTGAAGCTCCAGCAACCTCATGAGAACTCCTGAGCCAGACCACCCAGCTCTGAAACTCCAGACCCATGAAAACAGTGAGATAATAAATTTTTTTTTTTAATTAAAATTTTTTTAAATTTTATTTTATTTTTGGCTGTGTTGGGTCTTCGTTGCTGCATGAGGGCTTTCTCTAGTTGTGGCGAGCGGGGGCTACTCTTCATTGCGGTGCGCGGGCTTCTCATCGCAGTGGCTTCTCTTGTTGCAGAGCACGGGCTCTAGGTGCGCGGGCTCAGTAGTTGTGGCACACGGGCTTAGTTGCTCCGCGGCATGTGGGATCTTCCTGGACCAGGGCTCGAACCCATGTCACCTGCATTGGCAGGCGGATTCTTAACCACTGTGCCACAAGGGAAGCCCAATGTTTTTGTTTTTAATCACTATGATTTGGGGTAATTTGTTATGTAGCAGTAGGTAACTAATTCAATATTATAAGGTAAAATCAACTTTATTGGCATAAAGAATTCCCTAATGAAATGCTAAGTAAAAACATTTTAATTGGCACTAACACTTTTAAATAAAACTGTGAGTACTTCATGTGTGTAGGGAAGGAAGAGGGAAATGAGGGGTGGAGAACTGTTATTCATTAATTTTATTGTCCTCTTACAATATTATATTAACAAAATATTAACCAAATAATTCAGGAGAAAAAACAAGAGAATTTAGATGTTTTCATTTAAATATGTCAGTAATACATAGAAATTTAATAACTGCAGTATACTCTCAACATTAAAAAGGATTCTAATTTAAAAATCATAATAATGTTTAGTTTACAGTAATTAAAATGCAGATTCTGCATAATCTGTGTGTAAAATATACAAGATGTATTGATGAATATTAGAAGTCAGGCTATGGCCATATTCGTTTATACTGCCAAACACTTGCTGTAATGAGTCAAATTAATATTTGAGGCCACATTGTTATCAATTTTCACTGTCATTGGTGATAAGAACTCTAAAAATAACCAGAACCCCTATGCTATTATAATGAAAGTCTGTGAAAAAGCATATTTGCTCTTGTTTGTGTGTCATATTACTTTTCTTTTGGTAATAAGTTCCAAAGTAAAATTTAAGAACTAGCATATCCCTGAAGAGATTTTAAATATGGTCTGTATTGCATTAGTTTTAATATTCTATTTAATAAGTAACAATAACACCATTGTCTTCCAAAGAATCAGCCCACATGATCCTTATGCCCGTGGGTCAATCAACTTGACCAGGTTGATACCCTGACCTTGGGCATACAGCTCATAATGAAATTTTAAAAAATCATTGAGATATAAATCACATACCATAAAATTCACCACTTTAAAATGTACAATTCAGTAGTTTCTAGCATATTCACAAGACAGTGCAATCATCACCGCTATCTAATTCCAGAGCACTTTCATCACCCCAAAAGAAACTCTGTGTCCATTAGCAGTCACTCCTCATTTTCGCTTCCTCTCAGCCCCTGGCAACCACTGATCTATTTTCTATCTTTGAACATCTCATATCTATGTTATCATACAACATATGGTCTTCTGTTTTTGGCTTCTTTAACTTAAGCATAATGTTTTCAAGGTTCATCCATGTTGTAACATGTGTTAGTACTTCATTCTTTTTTATGGCTGAATGACATTCCATTGTATGGGTGGATATACAACATTTTGTTTAGTTATTCATCAGCTGATGGGCATTTATGTTGTTTCCACTTCTTGGTTATTATGAATAATACTGCTTTGAACATTTGTGTACAGGTTTTTGTGTGGATGTGTGTTTTTATTTCTCTTGGGCATATATGTAGAAGTGGAACTTCTGGGTCATATGGAAATTCTATGTTTAAATTTTTGAGGAACTACCAAACTGTTTTCCAAAGCAGCTACACAATTTAAAATTCCCATCAGCAATCTATGAGTGTTCAAATTTCTCCACATCCTTGCACATGTGTTATTATCTGTTACTGATTATAGCCATCCTTGTGGATGTGTATTAGTATCTTGTGATTTTCATTTTTATTTCCTAATGACTAATGATGTTGAGTATCATTTCAGGTACTTATTGGCCATTTGTATATTTTCTTTGGTGAAATATAATGAAAAATTTAAAAAACTTTCTCATGTCACCTATTTATCCAAGACATTAACAGATATAGGTATAAAAGTTTTAAAGATATTTTATGTATGAAATTATAATTTTTACATTACTCTTATATCAGCTGCATCTGCTTCTCTAGGGCCAGCCTTGAGCACGTGATATGTGGAAGTTAGCCATGGTAGAGCATGTTAGGAGTGCTGCTTATCCAGTTTTGTACTTCCTAGGTACCCAAGTGTCCAGGGTAGGTACCCAAATGGACCAAGGTACGCACCACTTAGTTCAGGTATCTGTACCTGATGAGTTCCTTAAGATGTGAAATTAATGAAGAAAAAAGAAGTTCGTTGAAAGTGAATACTGTTTAATGACAACTGTATTTAGTTTTCTATACTGTTGATTTAAGTGAAATTATATGCAACAACTACTAATACTATACAGTAAGAATGTTGATATTATTAATTTTATTTATTTTGATTCATTGCTTACTCACTATTCTATGTTTTTAAAGACATTTAATGGTACATATTTTTGTGATTATAAGATTAATACACACTCATTGTAGAAAATTTGACAACTATAAAATACAAAAGAGAAAAGAAAAACAATCAGTCTCTATTTTTCAGAGATAACCACTATTAACATGCTGGTATGAATCCTTTTGGATATTATATATATGCATTTAGGATTATTTACTTTTTAAAAAACTAGTTAATACATTCACATGGAACACAGTGAAATGTTAAGTCTCTCTCTCCCCTGTGCCCCAGTTTCCCTACTCAGAAGCAACGTCTATTACCAGTGTCTGGTATAATCTTCCAGAGATGTTACACATACAGACACACACACACACACACACACACGTGTTTTAAAGTCCTCTTTATAGTATTTATCGGTGAAAATTGTAAATCATGGATGGTTTAAGACAATGGGTCCCTTTTCTGGTCTAATGTGGCTTCTTTTTCTTTTTGTTTGTTCCACTTCTGTTGATCCTATTCTTTGCCTATTATTTTGCAGAATTACCAGTCTCTTTGTGTATGTTCCATATTCACCTGAAGTACTGAGTTTTTATAAATGGTATTCCTAAGAAAGTATACTTCTACAATATGCTCTGTAAAATATCTCTAGTAGTTACACAAAGAAAAGTTTTACCTTTCGTAGTTCCCTTAAACTTGCTCTGAGTGCTCTAATTTATACCTCTATAGGGATTGGAGAAGGCATTTTAAATTCTGCTCCTTTTGGCAGAAAAAGTAATTTCTTGGTTGAGCCTTAGCCAATAATGGATTTCTCCATTGGGCAGAAGCGTGGGCATCTTTATCCTGACTATGAAATACTATTAATACTTCCTAGGGGCATAAGGTTTAACTATTTCACTCTCAGTATCATGTATCTTACAAATATACAGAGAAGCTGGGAATGTTTCTGGTTTTGAATTGATAATAAATTTGGCTTTCTGGAATTTGTTGCTGATACTTTGCTGTGAAGTCTTCCTGAAGCAGAGTTAAACCTTTTCTGAAATAAGCATTTTCTACTACTCTTTCTTTTATTCTTCCTTCCTTCCACCATTGACTATTTCATCCTTCCTTTCATAAGAGGAGGGATTTTAGACATAAAATTAATTTTCTCACGGTACCATTTCCCTTACCTGTAGTTTAGTTCTGTAATATCTGATCATCTGTGATGGTGTCGGAGAAAATGCAATTTTTTGAGTAAATTACTAGATATTCACTTTCTGGACTTAAGAAACTCCCACATTATTTACATACTCACTGCAATTTAAAAACTTTCATATTGGTTGTCTTGTCTTATTAACAAAATATCCTCTTAATTAAAATGCATAAAGACACTCATACTTAATGTATCCTTGATCTTTATTATGTATATTAAGAAATAAAAAAAATTAAATGAACTCCCAAAGCATACCATTGAATTGTAGACTTTTTTCTTTGGTGATTTTACTTCAGTTGTAATATGAAGACAGCAGGGAGGCATGGAATTAGCATGTGACCAGAAGCCTTGAGACCTGGGTGGTTATCCTAGGTCTGGAACAAAGAAGCTGGGTTCACTTGGGCAAATTACTAATCTGCGCCATAGTTTTCTCACTTCTAAAATAACACAGATGGACTTAGTATTCAGTGTCCCTCTCAACTTGTAAGGCCATGATTTTAGTTCAAAAAAATTGATAGAGTGAAAAAGAAAGATCCCAGGGGAGAGACAGGATGACTACTGGCAAAGCAAAACAAAAGACGAAATTAAAGAAGGGGGCTGGCAGGCAAACACTGAAGACAAATTCCAGTTCATCGTAATTTCTTTGCCTACCTTTGTTACTTCAGTAGCATGTAGCTCAATAATACTGCCCATTGGGTTTCTGTCTACCTGTGACTCTGAAGTGGAAGGATTTGCCCTTAATCTCTCTCCCTGACAGACTCAGTTCAGGACTGGTAGATAGGGAATCAAGACTGGGTCCTACTGAGCTGTAAGGACCTAGCAAACATCACGTCTAGTCAAATTCTGTTAATAGAGACCTAAGCAGGTAAGTCAAGGACTGAGAAAATAATAACTGTGCTGTTGGGTATTTATAAGAAGCCAGACTCATTATCCCTAGCTGTCAGAACATCTCAACAAGGTACAGATGAGAAAATTTCTGAGAGATCAGAAATTAGGAGGTAGGGAAGCTGAGATTTAGAGCCAGGTCTGTTTTGTTCTAGAGTCCATGCTCTATCCTGACTTATGCAGCTCTCTGTATATGAGTGATTCCGGGTTCACCTAAACCCACATGTAGGAGTTCTGCATCTCCAGTCCAAGCAAGGAAAGCAGTGGTTCTTGTTTCCAGAAGTGCATAGGAGAGCAGCTAAAACTATAATTTCTAACATTAGGGGAAGGAACTAAGGTTAGTGTCTCCAAGGAGGGAAAGGAGCAATTCCTAGTGGAGGGAGATAATCTGGAGTCTAGGTCTGCAGAGTCTAGCTTGGTGCTGGAGAGGGCTGGGGGCCTGGGGCCGAGAGAGCCAGCCTGGTGCTGGGGTAGGTTGAAAGCCTGCATCTGTGGTAATTGGCCTGGCCCTGGGCCTGGTTGGGAACCTGGGTTTGCAGGGGAGGAGGGGGGGCTGACTTGGAGCCCGGGGCTTGGGAGCTGTCCTGCACAGGGGTGAGTTGGGATCCCGGTGCTGCAAGAGCTGCCTGGGGCCTCAGGAGTCACCTGGGGCTGCTGGAGCCAGTAGGCACTGGGGTGAGCCCGGGGCCTGGTTTCGCAGAAGCCCACAGGGAGTCACCTAGGGCCGTGGGAGTCATCCTGGTGCTGGGGTCTGAGGTGAAGGCGGCTGCTCCCTTCACTCTCCTTCCACGGGGAGGGTCCTCTCTCCATGTCTGGGGGCCTGGGCTTGGGGGAGGAGTGATGGGGATAATGTGAATCTATCTTTCCTATCTTCCTCACTGCATCTTTTCTTATTTCTATGCTTTACCCAGGTGCTGTAATCCCTCGCCTGGAATCCTTGGCTCTGTGAAGGTAAATATTTTCATGCATGGATAATTGTTCAATTTGATGTGTATTTTTTATTTTTGGCAGGGGCAAGCACTAGAAATTCCTATGCCCCGATTTTGCTGATGTCACTCTCCCATATAATAGTATTCTAACTTTATCATATTCAACCACAGAATTGGATCTATAACCTATTTTAATCTCTTGTTGCTATTAAAATTTTCACATTTATTTCTGATTTCTTCCAGCTAGATTATAAACTCTGTAACAGTTAATACCAGGCTATATAATTTGAATTTCTTATAGCATGTAATGCCTGCATTGCTTTGCAGATTGTAGGTGTTTAATAAGTGTTTGCAGATTGAGTGATTCAACAGAAAAAGCAGACCTCCAAAATTTTTCCAAAAGACCAAAATGAAACAAAACCCCAAAATCTCAGTACAGAAAGCAAATGTCAAGTGAAGGCTCAGACTGCTTTTCCAAAGGGTTCTCTTCCCTGCAAACGTCTGGATAACATATAGGTGAGAAATTTTTACTTTGCCCATTGTTTTGAGAAAATATTGAAGAAAGTAAGAAAATCTTCTAAAAATCTGTCACTGAACTTTTTTTTTTTTTACTTTTGCAATATTTAAATAAGTTCTGTACAATTTTACATGAAAGGAAATGAGGAAAGCAGTCATAATGTTTGGGAGATAGACACTTATCCTTAGACTTGAGCAAATCACTTGAGAGCTGGACCGTATTATTTAGTTTCAGCTACTACCTAACTCCCAGACTATCCAGAATGTGGCAAAGCCTGGTTGAGCAGGTCTGCAAGGCACTTGGATTATGTATAAGGGAAGAATTAAGATTTAAGAAATAAGAATTTTGGACTTGCTGTTTATTTGATTAGTTAGATTAAAATAGGCATTTTTGCCAACTTGAGGGAGAGAACAGGACTGCTCCAGCAGATGGTCCAAGTGAGCTTCAAAAGGAACTTGTCTTGGCCTTGTTTGGAATTATTCCCCTCTTCCTAGCGTTCTGTTATGATGGGAGTGGAAGAGCAGCAGAGGTAAGGAACTTCCTGAAAAATGTTTTCAGGGATTCCATAATTTAAACTTTCATTATTTGTCCTGGGTATGCAAACAGTTGAACAAAGTAACTGTATAAAAATTACGTTCAAAGTACAGTGATGAGAAGTTAGTTCAAATGGTTTTCAGTGTTACGATTGACCTTTCTGTGACATTAAGCTCATTTTCCCAACAACCAATTATGACATCAGCTGTGGAGCACTCTGGGCTCCCATAGACCAGGTGCAGTGTAAAGAAAACAGCTCAGGATATGGGCCTTATTATCCTTTTTGTCATCTAGGCATCACCAAGTTTCCCCATCTGTGTTCAGGCCTGACCACTCATGCAATTTTTATAGTAGCAAGTGAAAACAGTTTGGAAATTTCCATCTTGAAGGCCAATACCTCATGGAAAACTTCGAGAAGCATTTTATTTATGAATAAAAACTCAGTTTATTAACATTCTTAGTATGTATTTTTGCAGCTTTTCTATTTCATTAAATAGATTATCCTTTAAAAAAGTCACTTTTCTGCCAGGCAGGGAGCAGATAGAAGGTAGAGAAATTTAATGTACTGAATGCATAAATTAGCATAGATTAAAAACAATAGCCTTTTGCTACTAGTGTACATGGGCTGCATTGTAGAAAATAAATTAAGCAAAAATGATTAAATAAAAACATGTCCACCACTGTTAACACCTTACTATGTCTTCTGGAAAATGTATATAAAAATTAAATAAGTATAATAAATATTCATAATAAATATATATATAACTGTAACCCAATAATTTAAATTTAATATTTAACCAAAGTCAAGATGTTTTTTAAACCTTATCTGATAATGTTTTACCCCTTTGAGAGTTAGATTAAATTGACATTTACAAACAGGAAAACCAGAGCACAGCCTGCTTCCTCGAGGGCAGAAGTGAAGAATAGATTGCAAGTGAAATTCCTTTTTCTCTGTTATGTCACCTGTTCAATGTACAGATAGTCTCCATAATCACCATTGGGTAGTTAGAATCGCTGACCTTCAAAAAATGATAGGGAATATACTGAAGATACTCAGGCAGAAATAGTTTCAAACGCTGAGAAAGCACAAGATCGCTTAATGAGAAGAAAACAGGTGTTGCTGTCAGAAACAGTTATCAAACCTTGTAAAGCCTTACCCATTAGAGAGTACCCAGCACCTGTTATTCTCCCCTGAGAAGGCCTCTTAGTGACATGCAGATATGAGTGCAAAAGGAAGTTGCCAGGCTGCAGGACCCATCCTTGCATGCTTCCTCTCCAGGGTCCTTAAGGCCACAGGGGCATATCGATATGAACCTTGGAGGCTGCCCTGGAAAGACTTTTTGAGATATTTCCAGCCTAGGAACTCTCTTCTGGGTAGGCTCTGAGATTAAGACTTTCCTTTGGGGGTTGGTGGGGGGAAGGAGACGGCGTTCCAGTTTGGTGTGTCCTGAGCAGGTCAGAACATTCAACAGTGGTGAGGCTCTTCAGGACCTCTGAGCCAGCAGACTCTCTGCTGCATTCACAGTGTGTCCACTTCCAGGGCATTCTGGAGGCACACCCCACACCCAGAAGGAACATCTACAAGTATAGGAGTATATGTCAAACCCAAAGGCTCTCTTGGGTATGAGCTAATTGCTTTGTATCAGGACATTTAGATTCCTATCCTTTCCCCTTCCCCTGGAAATTTATTAAACATTAATCAAATGCTCACATGGAAAGTTACAGGTCAATGATTTTTCAAAGAAGAGTGAATTAATGTGAATTTCATATTGCTGTTATAAAATAATATATAAAGAGGATGAAAAGAAATCATCAGAAACTCATGTTGTCTGGTAACACAAATTACATTTACAGTAAAGGGGATAATACACAGTTACTGACATGACTAAGGGTTTAGGTGGAATTCATTAAATTACAGAGACAGAGAGATAGACAGACAGACAGAGAAAGAGAGAGACTGACTGATCTTAGCCCTTACTTTCTGGCACTGTAAGATATCCCAGGCTCATCTTGTATATTCCCTGCCCAGTCTAGAATCGGCTATTTCTCCAGGAAGCCTGGGTTCCTTTTATTAGAGAATGGTATTAGAAACAAAGGTCTGGGTGCTGGTGTACTGATTACCACTGTGGTGTTTTTACTTCTAGGTGCTCTCAGTTTGGAAATATATGAATGTATGCTGCAGGGGAGCAAAGACTTTCCCTCTATCCTCCTGGATTGGATAGCTGTGTCTTTGAAATAAACTGACAACAGGCAGATTAATAGGAGATAAGATATACAAATTCATTAAATTTTAATATTTCATGCATGGGAGCATCACAGGGGAAAAAAAATGAATTAACCCTCACCCTGCCAATCGGTGATATTTGAGAACTTATATACCATCTTAATAGGGGAAGGGGATTGGGGATGTAGGCAATTTAGGAACTGATTTTTAGGAAAGTTGAATGGGCTCTTAGAAGAATGGGAGATGGGAGGTATGATGGTTTGTGACAAAGTGTGTCTGGCTGTGGTGTCCACTAGTCTCCTCTCCTGTGATAGGTGTCAGCGTTCCCTGGTTGATGAAACTCATGTCAAGAGGATTTATGACTGAGTTCCTTTTAGAGCATCTGTCTTTAGTCAGATAAGAGGAGTTCAGAGAAAGCCTCCTCTGCATTTGCTGCTTTTCAAGTGCTTTCGGCTCAAAATAATCAATGTACCAAAGTGGTATATTTTGGGGTGGCATGTCCTGAACTCTTTCAATACTAAGCCACTGCATATACTCATATCTATACTTATTTCTGTCTTTATTTATCTGTATCTATATTAGGCTAAACATGAGTTCATACTGATGTTCCTTGTTCCGTAAAGAAAAAAGTTGGCAACAGATGGTGTCTTGCAGCAAGTTTCCTTTCAGTCTTGCTATGATTATATGTGCCAAATCTATGAAAAAAAATTATTGTCCATTCTCTAGGCCTCCTCTGAAGATTAGATTGTATTGAAAAACATGGTTCTATTAGGCACAAAGCCCTGCATAGAACTGGAAGCTCGGTCAACATTAGAGGAAATAGAAGAGTCGGGCAGGTGGAGCAACAACCTTGCTCTTTGACTAGATGGTGATGAAGAGATGAAGTACGTAGTTTAGAAATACTTTGAGGATTCACTAGGATCATTTTTTCCTGATGTGACCACTTCCGCTAGGCATTGATGGAGAGAAGTGACTCACCTAGTAAAGAGGTAGTTTTCACAGCAGTTTGTCTTACTTGCTTTGGCAGAGATGAAGCAGCAGCACCTAGCACTAGTAAATGATATCAGTAAAGCACCTGCAATTTAAAACAGGCATGGAAGTTCAGGACTTTTTGTGTCTAAACCTTTCTGCATTACAAAAATAATGTCTTCTTTGTTAGCCTAGGTCTTTTGCAAGTCAGGCTGGTGGAAAAAAGCCTGTGTCATCGACTTGAGTGTTAGTGATATGGCAGGGGAAGGAAAAGCACAGTATCTTTCCATTACAGAGGAAGGAGATTGTGATGATTAGGTAGCTAGGCATGGAGCTCTCAAGAAATGTTTCTTACAAGTTGAAAAAGGAAGAAATGCCTGAGGAGAGCTCTATTTTGCCAACATTAGCTGTATCTGAGCATCTTATAAAAATATCTGAAAGCATAAACTGACAGTTAAGGAAAATGTGGGAGAACCAGTTTTGAAATGCCCTAGGAGATGGCACTAAAGATATGCCATAGTTTATTATAAAACATTCATATCCATAAACATCTGATTTGAGGAACTTTCACTTTTCAGGTAGGGAGAATACTTAAAAGAAAAGGAAGTATGAAAGAGAAACCCAGGGTGGAACAATGTAATTGAAGATTTACTACAATAGAAATTAAGATCCTAATATGCTTTTAGCATGTTTTTACAGACTAAAAAGATAAGGCTTCATGAACAAATTAATAAAACTCTTTTAAACACTATATATTAATAATCTTTACTGGCTTATACTACCTACCTGTGTACAGAATGTATCCATGTATGTACTGGATTTTTTATGTGAGAGTACTAGTGTTCAATTATATATATCTTGGTGATAACATTTCTAGTGCACATTGAAAACGTAATATAACATATAAACCAACAGATTAGTCTGAAATTTCACTTTGGAATCAAAGCAAGATACCATTTGCGATTCTATAAACATAACATAGTACTCTTGGCCTATGCAATGGAGTAAAACTTAGAAAAGTATTTTCAGAATTGATTTCATTTTGTAAACTGTGCAAATCCACAGCAGAATTGTGTATGCATTGGTGAGTGTGATTCTGCACCTAAGTTTACTAAGGCAAAGGAGCAATAGAAAGTGCATGGTATTGTGGTAAGCAGGTGGTTAGAGAAAACAACATCTCGTTAAGGAAGGTGTGGTTGCACAGAGCATATTTCATTTCTATTCAAGTCTTTAGGCTCTTGAGTCCTTATTTCTTTTTTTTGATTCCTTATTTTTATGACCATTTTGATTCATGAAGCACTAATAGTTGAAATTAATAAGACATATCACAGAAGATTTCAATCATGAAGAATTGTGAACCATAGCATTGTAATAGAATTCCCTTGTATTTATCTATCTTTTGGCAACAATAAAATACTCATCTTTTATGGCTCTGAATGTATCCATGGATAACGAAGAATGTCCTCTCCTATGTGTGAATGTTCATATTTAATGACTAGCGTTTATTGAAAGCTGGCTATGTGTAAGGCACTACGATAAGATACGCGATAAATTTATTCAGCCTTACATAAAATTACCCCATTTTACAAGTGAGAATCTTGGAGTTTAAAGAGATGTGGGTATGACTTATACAAATTATGCAGTTAGTAAATGCAGAACCAAGTCTTAAATTCATGTCTAACATAAAGAGATCTCTTTATCTGAAAGTCTGTATGTTTTTCTAAAATTTTTCTATAACCAAAGGGGGAAATCATGCCTAAACAATGCTATAGTTTTAGTATGTAACTGGCTTGGGGCCACTGTCTTGCTTGATCTTGCTCACTCCTAAAATTCCAGGGATAAAAATAGTAAGTAAAATCACTCTTAGGGGCCCCCAAAATATTCTGGGCCAAGACTGGAGAAAGTTCAAGTGCCTACTGAATTACCAAATTCAGCTGCTGAGACTTTCGTGCTAAAAATAAATAGAAAAGCCATGATTAGGGCCAAATCTCCAAGTCATAAATCAGTTGCAGTAGTGTGTTGGGGGCAAGGGGAATATGGTTTCTTTACAAGTGAGTTCTGCTCTGCCATTGAAAATTTTATTTTAAAGATGTTCCAAAAGTTTGAGGATTAAAACTGCTTTGGAACTTGGGAAAGGGGCCAGAAAGCACAAAACACTTACCTACATCTAGGCTTGAACCTATCCAGCTCCCAAGACACGCCCTGATGGTTTGTCCTGATGTCTTGTAGGCACTATCTGAGGGACTTATTAGCATAAATTTTGGCGTAAGCAGTTTACATATACAAAATTTCATAGATTTCCTACTCCTGATTTTAAGTAATGGGCCTTTCTGTCAATCATTTGCTCACCTGTTTGTAATAACTTCAAGCCTTTTTCGAACTCTGGGCATAGTGTTTAGTCAACTAAAACTTTATCATAATTGGAGACCTGAATCTCATAATAGAAGCAGGCAACACAACAGAATAAATGCGGTACCCATTTTTAAATTTTTTAACCTATCTTGACCAATGAGTTTATTACTTAAATTAGTCATCTTCATACTGTACTCTGAAGAGTGAGGTTTTTGGAAGCGACTCAGGGATCATGGAAGACGAGGTGAGAAAAGAATAGAGTCTACGTGGATGCTGTGTTGTGCTGCTCAGATCCTTCCTTCAGAACCAAAGGTTCTCTGATGGCTGCTGGAATGCTGCTAGATGACAGCCCCCAGCTGTCAGTCCTCTCTGCTGGTTACCTTTGGCTGAAGAAGAGGGCTCCCTTGTCCCAACTATAGGTCAATCCCTAAGGGCCATCCCTGTTTGGGAGCACCCGGTAGAGTCACTGAGGCCTTGCTGTGACTGTACTGAACTGCCCAATCCTGCTTCTTTTACTACCTTCACAGGTGTTGATCCCAGAGCACTCCCTAATAAATTTCCCGCATGCTAACGTCTTCCGGGCGTCTGCCTCCCAGGGAACTGGGACCTACAGCAAAACCAATTAAAGCAGCTCTGCTTTTATCATTTATATATATTGGATATTTATGTAAGATTTCACTTAAAGCAAAACAAACTAAAACCTTTGAAGGCCACTGATCCAACAATTAAACAATGTTTCACCTTATATGAAAAATCATCATTATGGTTTTGTGCAAGATTAATTTCTGCAGATTAATCTTTCCAAACCAACATCTAAGGAGTGTGTTTTCCTTTTGTAATTGTTTCTTCTTAATCTTTATTTGTATGTTACATTTACACATATACTCTTGTGCCTTTTAAAAAGCTGAAAATACATTAAATAATAGACATGAATATTTTTTATATTACATATGTAAAACCAGGAAAATGTATAACAAGCTCTCATGACAGACCAGAGAAGGGCATTCAGTAGATGGCACATATTCTCAAATATTGAGCTTTTACATATCCCACTCCCCTAGCCCCACAAAAATAATTCTTAAGATTTTTGTCTTAAAGCAACTATGGTATAAATAAGTATTTTCATTCTTCCCTTTAAAAAAAAATCTCACATTGAAAAATATACCATCAGCTAGCCTCTTGTAATACAGGGGTAAACCCATAACAAAAAAGGTCCATGGTCTTGTGGTAAAAGTCACTATATTCTATGGTGCTTTGGAAAACTAGCAAAGAAATTTCCAACTGATTAACTTGATGAAAGGTTAAATGATAAAACTTTAGCTGCTGATGTGTATAAAATAGATGACTAATAAGAACCTGCTATATAAAAAAATATATAAAATTCAAAAAAAAAAAAAAAGTCCAAGATGGTACCTGTTAAAACTATGCTATGGTCCCACCTTTGAACTCGGCTCCCCTCCTCAAAAAAAAAAACCCAAAAAACTTTAGCTGCTGAAAAGATAACAATTCAAATTTAATAAGCATACAAATGACCAAGTTCTGAATCTTAGCAGGCTCCTGCTAAGCTCATTCAATAATTCTAATTTACACAGTAGGCAACAGAAAGAAGAAATACAATTTGGTTGTTATTGATCTAGATTTTCCCACTACTCTATTGCCTGGGAAGCCATACATACATTAGGCCTTGGCTTTCTGCTCCAGCAATATGGATGAGGAAAATAAACAAGCTGTTTTCACTCTCAGGTGACAATTTCCAAACTTGATGTGGCAGCAATTAACTGACAAGTAGAACACAATATAAGGAGTCAGAAGTGAGACTCAGAATGCAGGGTTGTGAAAGAGTATTATTTATTAGAAAGAATAACAAAGTATTTATTCTGGAGCCCAAAATACCAAGCTTACATACTTGAGAATTCCTGCTCACAATTCTGAGATTTTTAGAAAATTAAAGTTTAGTAAATAAAGGTCTATTGAAAAATACTGGAAAAATATGAAATTCAGGTAACATGAGTGACCCTATGCATTTTGGAGAAACAGTGATTCCACCAAGCACAGCACTGAAAATACATTTTCTCCTAAAAAAGGCAAGCATATAGTAGCAATACTGTATATGTATGCAAATAACAGCAATATTCTTCCATCAAAAGCGAATAAACTTTATAAATGATAACATATACATCAATCACTCTATGCACAATAAGTACATTTTTGGAGTCAAAAAACTCTAAAGTATAACCAACTCTAGATCTTCTGTTAATGCACTCTGGGGAGAGCATGAATAAATGAAGCTGATTTATTCATTTGACAAAGATTTTGAGCATATACTGTATGCCAGGCATTGTTAGGCAGTGCAGTTATGAACACGAGAGACATGTTTTCTGCGGTGTGAGGCCTATTGTTTAATGGAAGAAGCTGACCATAAGCTTTTACAATATATCAATAGCATGATAAATGCTGATAGGGGAAATACAGGGTTCTCTGAAAGCACATGAAGTACCAAAACTGGATCTAAAAGAGTCAGAGAAGTTTTCCCCGGGGACGCGATGTCTAAATTGAGGTGTTACAGTTGTGGATATGTTGGTCAGTTTGGTAGGGAGGAGTTAAAGAAAGAAGGTTAAGTATGCACAGAGTCATGGAAGGCAGAAACACATCACTCAACTGAAAACAAAATCAGTATAGTGAATCTTGGAAAGAGAAAGTGGAAGTATAGAGAGGTGAGGTATGTAAGAACCAGTTCATGAAGGACCTTGTAAAACATATTAAGGAGTAAGGATTTTATCATAATGGTAACAGGAAGCCACTGGAGAGATTTAGGCCAAGGAGATTAGAGTCACATTTTAGAAAGATTATTCTGATTATAAAGTGGAAAAACGAAGGCAGGAGACCAATGAGGATTCTGAGATAGCAATCTATGGATGGTGGTATGGACTAAGTGATACTGGGAATGGAGAGAAGTGGAAAGATTAAAGATATTTTTAGGAAGTAAAAGAGCAGGGCTTGGTGACTGGTAACAATGTGGGCAGTGTAGGAGGGGATTTTGTCATTTGCTGAGACTGGAAACATAGGAAGAAGAAAAAGTTTGGGAGAAGGATGCTGAGTTCCTTTTTGGACATATTAAATTTGGGGTACTAAGGGATAACCCAGTACAAATGTTGGGCAAGCAACTGAATGTATGAATCTTATATTCTGTATGGAACTCTCTGAACTGGAGATGTAGACTGGAGAGCTGTTAGTATGAAATGGTAACTGAAACCATGGGAGTGGTGATATTACCCAGGGCAAGGTGTAGAGTGATGAGAGAACAGTCAAAACACCAAAAATTAAGGGTTGGGCAGAGAAATAGGACTTACAAAATACACTTTAAGGGTTGGGCAGAGAAATAGGACTTACAAAATACACTAAGTCCAGCAATAATCCTGAAGCCATAATTTGTACATTAGTTTATATTCTCCTTGGTCAAGTCCAGTACTAGAAGTCCTAATAGGTATGAAAGTCTTATTTGATTTTTTTCTCTTCTTTGACCTTGTAAAGCCATTAATTTGCAATGAAAACATTTAAAATAAAGTGAAATCAATAAACTTTTATAAAATAACTCAAAATAATCACAAACCAAACAAACAGTCCTTTATTGCTCAATACCTAGCTTTGATTATTTTGAGGTTAATACTTTACAACAGACCTTTACTTATGTTGTAATTTGCCCTCCATCAGTTCTGTAACTGTTTCTTATTTCCTGATCATCTGGATAGTCTTTAATGGATTTGCAGATTAGTGATAGCCCGGAGAGATTTTCTCTGATCAAAACGTGATTAAACAGAGATATATGTTGGTCAGAAGACACCATGGTCCATAGTTCCCACATGGAAAAGATTCAAATACAGTTTTGAATGGGTCCATGGGGATTTCCCTTAATATGCTTCCTTTGTATTTGTAGGAGTAGAAATGGAAACGTGGCCTCTAGAGTGGCTGAGCAGTGATGTGCTGGTATATGTTTAACAACTGGCTTGCCAGGAAAAAAGAGCCCTGATTTGTTGTGTTTGCCAATTTTTATAGCGTAAATACTGCCCCCATACTCAATGACAAGCTACCAACTTGATGTCACTAAAGGCAGAGTAGGGATAAAATGTATGCAGTCGGCTCTTGCAAGCCAGTGCAAGCTGGCTCCAGCACACTACTGGACCAAGAATGATCTGACTGGACTGGTGCCTAGGAATGGAAGAATACCTTGTATATGACAGCTTAACATATGAGACAACTGAATTCTACAAAACAGAGTTTTTCCCTTAAAGAAAATTGATTTATTCATCTATAGTCAGTTTACTTGTAGGTCTTGACCGTTTCCCTTTGAATTGAGGGCTGGTGGTATGAGTGATATATACACTAATAATCTAGTAATGCAGCCCTGTAACTTCTATCTCTTTATTCATAGCAGTACTGGTTTCTAAAACTGGCTCGTATCTGAGATGGAAATGATTGAGAATCATTTTTTCTCCTCCCCCGCACTTTTTTTGGCCGCACTGCGCTGCATGTGGGATCGAACCTGGGCCCCCTGCAGTGGAAGCACGGAGTCTTAACCACTGGACCACCAGGGAAGTCCCTGAGAACTATTTTTGAACAAATTCCTTATACCAGTGGTCCCCAACCTTTTTGGCGCCAGAGGCCGGTTTTGTGGAAGCCAATTCTTCCACGGACAGAGTGAGGCGGGCGGCAATGGTTCAGGCGGTAATGGTTCAGGCGGTAATGGGAGCGATGGGTCAGGCAGTAAGTAGTGCGTCGCGGCAGAGGAAGCTTTGCTCACTCGCCCGCTGCTCACCTCCTGCTGCTCCTAACAGGCCCCCGACTGTACCGGTCTGTGGTGTGGCCCATGGGTTGGGGAGCCCTGCCTTATATCATGAAGCAAAGAAATGACCAGTTTCTTTTCATTTCAAGATATCAGTATAATTTGCATTCTATTATATTTCATAAGGGAAAATATTTTATTTCCATCAAATGAGCAAAGTTTGTTTTTTCCTTATAAAAGCAAATAATTTGATGGTATACTGCTCTAATAATATATGCAAAAAGAATAGCAGCAAAATATCTCATTTCTTTATAGAATTTAATATATACTCTATTAACAGCAGTGTGCAGATGCATAGTATTTGACAGTATACTAAATAATTACAATTAAAACTTACTTTTAAAATATTTTCAATATTAGGCACTGGTGGAACCAGAGCTTTTATTATGCATACTATATCTTTTTACATTCCAAAAGGAAATTAAAATTCTTAGTAGTATTAGAAAAGAAAACACTTTTTAATGTTAAATGCAGATATACAAAATCTCATGACTTCTATTAAAAACCTCTCAATTCTACTGGACACAAATAAAGACACCTTTTCAAATAACTCGCACTTATGCCAGGTTCTATAAAATATTCTATAAAAATATTACAAATCCAATAAAAACACAATGATATAGTACAAAGTCTTTTTTTTAAGTCAAACTTTAAAAGTTCTGTATTTATACAAATGCACAATACTTTTTAGTGCCCTCTGACTGGTATTGTTGGTTCAGGATGATCTAATTTTAGAAATCTAAATTGAACATTTTCATCATTTTTCTGCTTCGGAATGGAAGACACTGAGAACTTATAGAATAAATTTTAAAACTAGGATTGGATAAAAACTTTATAAAGTAGAATAGTAAACACATTACACACTTTAGTTATTGCCCTGCCAAAGATAAAAATGCTCCATTGTTCCATTTTTCCTCTATTTAACTTAAATTTCTAGATAATTATCTTAACTACCTATCCTTTGTCTACATAGAAAGTCTTTCAGATGAAAGTGTAAAGATTTTAGATTCTCTAACAAAATCCAAAATATCAGTAAGCCATTTTCATTTTCTAAGTATATTGAAAGAAATGCTTATTTCAATATAAAACCCCAAAGTGCTGAATTAAGACACATTAATAACATGCCTGGCCAATTACTGTTTTGGCTTTAGCCTTAGAGGAATATTATACAATTGGCTGCTGAGTTCCAAATTTAAGCATTTGTTTTTATACTGTAATACTGTACTTTCTAACACAGGTATCAAAGAAAATGAGATTTTTTTTTTTTTTAAAGGAATAGTAAAGAATTTCAGCCATAATACAAATCAATTTGGGGGGAAAAATATCCACGTCAAGATAGGAAATAGATTTTTTAAATCTTAGAATAATTGCTATAAAAGAACTATAAAATATAAATTTCTGAAAAAAATACACTGAAAATGTCTCTCTAGGAAAAAAATACACAACTGGTTAGATACAAGAAAATATCCATTACCATGGGGTACAGCCAACTATGAACCTGGCTTATGAGACTTTAAAAATTCACAAAAAGTAATTAGCACCAAAACTGTCTAAAACTTCAAATGACATACTGAAGTGATTCGAAGCCCAAGTATTACATTATAAAAAAGTTACATTTAACTTGGGAAGTTTCCCCAGCAATAATAAATATATTTCTTTTCAATCTTTAGAAAATGTGCTAGCTTTACTGATTTTCATCAAAATATTAAGGTAGTATATAGAAGTTATCATTTACATTGGTTTGGGCTAAGCAGGGACAGTGGAAATTCAAATTATTTCCCAGATAATATGGGTTTATTTGGTGGGGGTAGGTGGGGATCAGTTCTCCAATTACAACTTATTTTTAGCTCCTTGTTTCATCCTTTTTCTTCTAAAATGTTTTAGAACATTTAGAAGAGTGAACAGGGGAACATCCCCTGCTCACTTTTTGGTGTTATTCAAGATTTGGCATGGGAATAGGAGTGTTTAAAAGTGGGCACAGATCACAGTAGTGAAGAGTTATGAATAAGCTACAAAATATATATTCAACCCTGTTATAATCGAGTTGAGTTTAATTTTATAACAACATCAACTTATAAATTTAATTACAAAACAGCACACAATTTGAAACAAGGCAAAATTTTCAGCCTTTATGCGGTGAAATACATAACTTCACTAATTACATATATGGCTGCCAAATGTCAGTAGTTCATTCGGCCACATTTTACTGTTGCACATAAATAATGACAAGGCAAAGAATAGCAACTAGTCCAAGGGCTGGTAGGCCAAGGAACCACAGCATAAGCCAAAAGAAAATGACTATTACTGGTTCTACAATTTGTTCTCCAAAATACATCCTTGTGAAGCCCATGTCGATGAGGCTTTTGTTCAGTTCACCAAAAAGTGTTCCCATCTTTTTGTAGTCATCTCCAACAGGCTCGCCAGTGGCGTTTTGTGATTCTTCAATATCCTTAAAAAAACAGAACAAGACAAAACAAAACATAAACATAAAATGAGAAATAGGTGAAGGTCTTTAAGAATAATGACTATCTCATAGTTCTTCTTTATCTTCCAAAGTATGTACTGGGCATACTTCTGATAATCATTCAATAACACTTGGGAATGTTCCTTTTGATTGTCATAAAAAACAACTGTGTCTGTGCCCACCTTTCAAGAATATGAAAAGCACTGATTTATTGATTTGTGTGGACTCAGCATTGACTGGACACTCAACTACTAGAACACTGATTTACAAGATGAAGGAAGTAGCTGATTCATTTCCATTCATTTTCTAGTTGCCTGGAATTGCACAAAGACAACTTCTTTTTTAAAAATTTATTTATTTATATTTATTTTTGGCTGTGTTGGGTCTTTGTTTCTGTGCGAGGGCTTTCTCTAGTTGTGGCAAGCGGGGGCCACTCTTTATCGCGGTGCGCGGGCCTCTCACTGTCACGGCCTCTCTTGTTGCGGAGCACAGGCTCCAGACGTGCAGGCTCAGTAGTTGTGGCTCACGGGCCTAGTTGCTCCGCGGCATGTGGGATCTTCCCAGACCAGGGCTCGAACCCGTGTCCCCTGCATTGGCAGACAGATTCTCAACCGCTGTGCCACCAGGGAAGCCCAAGACAACTTCTTAAATGAAAAATCATGTTTGTATTTCTCTTATCAATGACCGTGATTTCAGAACAACCTTTTTCTACCAATCTCCTGCTTTGAGGCAGGCTCTGGATTGCTCTGTCCTGGTAAATAAGCCTTTTTTTTAGTCCATTCCTTTGACACTAAGACTTTAAGGAACCCAGCCTCAGCTGACTGGAGCAGGGCTTGCTGCTACTATTGAGCCATCCTCAGCTATTACGGCTGTGATCTTTCACTTTTAGCTGGGGAGCTAAGAAGACTTCAGTGTAGGTCCTTGCGTAGTTTCCTGTCCAAATTCTATAGATGTCCTAAATGTTTCTTATTAATCTCATCAGGAGAAACATATAGTTTCCAAATAGGAATCATTTTGTAAAATAAGCCCAAAAGTCTACCTAGATATCAGTCGCCTAGAAAATGTCCATCTGTACCCAATTATAGATACCAAAAATTAAGTACTATTTCTATTACCTTTCAGTCTTATTACAATTACGGTCTTTATGGTCTTTAATTAAGCTACTATCTCTCAGCTTCAACCCCACCCTTTGGAATTCTGGAAACAATCTGTCTCCCTGTTAGGCTCTGCCAATAGAGGAACTAGAGAGACATTGCACAGCTGGAGGAGGAAGGGATTTGCTCTTTCCTTGTTTGCCTCTCATGGGTTTCTTGATCCTGTCAGTCTCTAGTGATAGTTCACTCTGGCAGTAGTAGGTCCTTCCGGTAGCAGCCACTGATCTCAATTTAGTGGCTTCCCAACACTTGCAGAACCAATCTCAATGTGCCTTCTTGAGACACCAGATCAAACTCGTGGGTTCCTTTTCCTCAGATATCAGGTTCCCAAGGCCTATGGTGTCTCTCCTTTGAGCTCAGAAACACCAGCACCAGGTGAGCAGTGATCGGTTCTTGGAGGTCTGAGTTTCAGCTGCGTGGGATGGGGCCTTCCCCAGTCTTCTCAGTTTTAGTATTCTACCTCTTTTCTTTACTCCCTCAGGCCCAGGAGTGGTCGCTGCTTCCTGCTGTTACTATTTGTGGCCCTCTAGCCTACTTTAGTGCAGTGGTTTTTAAAATTTAGCATAAGTTATGATCCCTTGGAGGGCTTTTAAAGCATGGATTGCTGGCCCACTGCCAGGGTTTCTGATTTAGTAAGCCATGAGTGGGGCTTGGAGTCTAAGAATTTGTACTTCTAGCAAGTTTCCAGGGGATGCTTATGATGCTGTCTTTTTACCATCTTTTGAATATCACTGCCTTAATGTTTTTGCCTTTTCTATTCTTCAATGCCTACTTAACAATTCTTTATATTAGATTATCTTTGTTAAAATAATTGGTATAGTTTCCCTCTCTTCACTAGCCCCTAATGCAGTCACAAAAGAAAAGCTGTCATGTAGATGACATAGTTGTAATTATAATTTATTAAGCCTAATTTCTTTTAGGAGTGATGATTCAAATCAGTAATTATTCATTGAACATATACTTGCTCATAGTAGGTGCAAGGTAGAAAATTACTCATGTGTAAAAAGAAGACTTTGGGTATAGGGTTTCACATAATCACAGGTAAGTATTAAATGCCATTAATTTTGCTGTCTATGCCAAAAAAAGTTAATTAGCTTAACTTGAGGCACTCTTCAAACACATGAATCAAACTTAGATTCCTTTAGTAGAAAACAAAGCTTAATCATTTCAGTAATCAATACATAAATAACTAAAAATATTTTTTCATTTAAAAAATGCTTTATTTTCTGTTCTACATATACAGTTTAAGGAAAGAGAGTGAAAAAATCTAATTTTATTTGCAATAGTCAGAAAAAATGATTTTCAATATGATTTTAAGGTGGTGTTTTCCCATATAACAGTAATTTGTGTAGCACACAGTGTCATTGGTGTTGTGGAAAAATAAGACTCAAAGGGGCATCACTGTTAAGTCTATATTTTAAGCTTAAGCCAGAATTATTTTTGAGTTAACAAGTACATATAATTTAATAAATTACTTTTGGATTTCCATTTCTACCAAAAAAAGAGAAAAACTGAATGTTGTAGAGACATCTGGAGAGTTCAAATCTAGTCTCCCAACACTTCAACTGAATGACCTTGACCAAGTTACTTCATTTTCCTGAGCTTCAGTTTTCTAATCCATAAAATGGGATTTATATGAGCCCCTTTTGATACTGATAATACCCTCTTGAATTATAATTTATTTGTTAATCTTTCCTTATTTTTTGTATTTTAACTTCTAAATTATTTTTTCCTTCACTGATGTGCTGTAATCAATTTTATGTTTCTCAGCTTCTCATACTTTTCTGTGTGTTCCATGATAATATACTATATTAAAAAAGAAAAACAAAAATCTTGTTCTTGCCTGAGATTAAGGCTTTCTTTTCTTTAGGATAGAACTTGAACAGTTCTTGATTTAGTTTGTAATTCTTCTGGTCTCTCAACTCTCTCTTCTACTCCAGTGTCTAGCATTGCTGGTATCATTTTTGGCCTCTTTTTTTCATTTATTTTATTAAAGTTTTTCTTCTTTTTTACCACCTCTAATTTCTTTTAATCTATGCACTTATTGTACTTTGGGGTTTTCTGTTGTTACTGAAGATTTTTAAGACTTTTTCAGTATTTTTGTGGTTTTAGTACAAAGCAAGTACCCTAATCTGAAACGGTTCTTTCTGAAGATTTCTTTGAATTCTTTTACGAACTGTTTGTGGGTTTCTCAGGGGAAGAAGTAGGTGTTGCAATGCTTAGTTAACTCCTAGAGGCCAGGTGGGGAGGCAGCAGTTAATCATATCATCTCCGATCCTGGGAGCAGCTGGGGGGACTGAGAAGGGAAGTAGAAGGCCCAATAAGGACTGGCCTAGGCGTGCTGTGGCAGCCTGCCACTTCTTTTTTTAATATGAAAAATTTCAAACACACAAAATTAGAGAAAATAGTACAATGAACCCCTAAACACCTATCAACCAGATTAAATACTAAAAATCTGCCACTTTACCAAAGCACTTCTTAATCTGGGCAATCTAAAGGAGAGAAAAAAAGTAAAGTCACTAGAAGAATGCCTAAAAGCGGCATATGTTCACAAATGAAGTTCTGTGGACACATCAAAGATATCCAGCAATGAACTGGATGGGGGTTTGAATAATCCTAGAGGAAAGACACTTAAAAACATGGAAAAGAAAATAGGCAGCATTCTTAAATCACTGGCATTACAGTTAATCTCATTACAGTATTTTCTGTATCAGTAAATATTTGTTGAATAGATGGAGAGAATTTATCATGTGTCTGGCAAGCATTAAAGCAATATCTTGATAGGTTTTCTACCTGCTCCACTTTTTGCCAAACAAAAGATGGTCGTATTTTTCCAAAGTATTATTTATTATAGTAATCTCAAAACAATGTATCAATTTTTATGGAATTAGCCGTCTTTTTTTGTTGTGGATATTAATAAGCATCCATTCACTCTTTCCTCTTTCCTATTAGAACCTTAATCCAGTCTGCATTCTTTATGTGAGGAAAATCCCATCTACAGCTTCAGAGGTGATAGGTCTAAGAGTAATCCCCTTCCCTTTACTAGAAGCTGGCTTTTGGAAAGGCCATGTGATCTACTTTGGAATGATGACTTCTGTGGGTTTTCTGGGAAAATTCTTCCTAGCTCTTCTGATACAACTTTGGAAAGTGATCCTTCTTCTATTTCTCCACATATAGACCTTAAGTAAAGAGAATTTACTGTATTTGTATTAATTTTCTATTGGTGCCATACAAAATTACTACAAATTTAGTGGCTTAAAACAACACAAATGTATCACTTTATAGTTCTGTAGGTTAGAAGGTATGTCAGCAGGACTGTGTTTCTTTCTGAAGGCTCTAGGAGAGAATCCATTTCTCTACCTTTTCTAGCTGCTAGAGGGTGTCCATATTGCTTGGCTCCTGGTCCCCTTCCTCCGTCTTCAAAGCCAGCAATGTTGCAGCTCTCAGACCATCCTTCTGTAGTTAACTTTTCCCTCTGACCACAGCAGGGGAAGGTTCTCTGCTTTTAAGGACCCATGTGATTAGGTCTAGTCCAGTTAGATAATCCAGGATCATTTCCCCATCTCAAAGTCCTTAAATTTGATCACATCTACAAAAATCTCTTTTGCCATGTAAGGTATCATATTCATAGGTACTAAGGATTAAGATGTGGACATCTTTGGGGAGAGTGGGGAGAAACCATTATTCTGTGCACCACAATATTTAATTTTAAAATTATTTCTTTATATATCTATTTCTCACTATCTTTGATAGGGAAGGCCAAGTCATTAAAGGCAAGAACCATATCTTATAGTTCTAACATGAGTACTTAGTATAGTGCATTGTGCCTGGCCCATTGTAGGCTCATAATAAATATTTGTTGAATAAACAATAGAAATATTCTATAATAACATATCAGGTAAAAAAACTACTCGAAAAATAAAAACAAACTTTACATGTAACATAAATTATTTTATTTTCCCATGAGTACAGTTGTGAATTTGTTCAAATATTTATAAATAAGTTTTAGATTTAGATTATAAGATATGGGAGCTGTTAGCTAAAATTCACATGCTCAGTTCAGTTCCTAAACCACTGTATTTTAAGAGCAGAGGCTAATATGAACGGATGAGTTCTTGAGTCCTTGACTCACTCTCAGGTATGTGTAATTTTCAGAGTAATAGTAGTGGTGGTACTATTGTTAACGGTATAGTAGAACAGCTAACACTCAGTGCTTACTATGTGGCAGGCACTGTGTTGTGCATGCATTCTCTTGTTTAGTCTTTCCAACAGGCTGTGAGGGAGGCACTATTATTTTCCCCATTTGCAGATAAGGAAACTAAGTTTCAGGGGAGTTAAATGTCTGGCCATTGACTTATACTTAGTAACTGAAGGAACTATGATATGAACTTAGACATTCTTACTACAGAGACAACACCATTAATCCCTATGTTATACTCCCTCCAGTTATTATTATATTATTAATAGCTAGCAGCTGTCTAATGCTGCAGAGAGAAATATTGATCTCTGAAAAAAGACAAGCTATGTAAGCACATTTTCATTTTTCATAGAAAGAGTACACTTAACATAGTGAAATCAACATCAGTATCTTTTTTGCATTACATCTTTTTTCAGTTTACACTTGAAGGTGAGTTTATGAAGCACAAAACTTGCTCAAATTTTAATTTTCATCTTATATAAAGATTTAAACAAGGTAAAGCTATTTGCAGCAGTTTAGCAAATTTTTCATAGCCCTTTCAGTATTGACTAGAATTCAGATTCAAATGTGAGAAAAAAAAAAAGACTCCAAGCAAGAATGAGGAGATAGGCTTGGCCGAGTTGCAATAAGGCAAAAATCCAACCAACCAACCAAACACACACACACAAACACTTCACACATAAAATACACCAATGCAAAAATGCAGATGGCATTTCCCCCCTGTTCTAACATTAGTCACTTTGTGTCTTTGTCAAATTCTATTCTTTGTATGTGAGGTCCCAATGGAGGAATATTTGTCAAATGTACAGTTTCCTTCATGATCATATGATAGTACTGACTATGACATGCACATTAAAAAATGTTCTCACTGGGGCTTCCCTGGTGGCGCAGTGGTTGAGAATCTGCCTGCTAATGCAGGGGACACGAGTTCGAGCCCTGGTCTGGGAAGATCCCACATGCTGCAGAGCAGCTGGGCCCGTGAGCCACAATTACTGAGCCTGCGCGTCTGGAGCCTGTGCTCCGCAACGGGAGAGGCCGCGATAGTGAGAGGCCCGCGCACCGCCATGAAGAGTGGCCTCCGCTTGCCACAACTAGAGAAAGCCCTCGCACAGAAACGAAGACCCAACACAGCCATAAATAAATAAATTTAAAAAAAAAAAGTGGGACTCCTGATATTCATCCCACTTAAAAAAAAAAAAAGTTCTCACCAAAATAGTGATATTATTTTTGTCCATGATTAATGACATAGGGGTGTTATAATTGACTGAAAATCCTTCTTTAAAAATATGCAAAATTAGTGATGAGAATTAAAGGTGGGGACTTCCCTGGCAGTGCAGTGGTTAAGAATCTGCCTGCCAAGGCACGGGATACGGGTTCCATCCCTGGTCCAGGAAGATCCCACAGGCCGCAGAGCAACTAAGCCCATGTGCCACAACTACTGAGCCTGCGCTCTAGGGCCCGCAAGCCACAACTACTGAGCCCTCGTGCCACAACCACTGAAGCCTGCGTGCCTAGAGCCTGTGCTCTGCAACTAGAGAAGCCACCGCAATGAGAAGCCGGCGCACCGAAACGAAGAGTAGCCCCCACTCGCCGCAACTAGAGAAAGCCCGCGTGCAGCAATGAAGACTCAACACAGCCAAAAATAAATAAAAAATAAATAAATAAATTTATTTAAAAAAAAGAAATTAAAGGTGAACCCTTAAATAATCATAGGATTATTAAGAGCAAAGGCTCCTTAAAGATAATTTAAACAAAGCCTCTTACTTCAGAAACAAGAAATAAGAGGTTAAGTCACACAGCTTATTAACAAAAAACACAGGCTTTGGAAGCAAGGTGGACAGATTCAAATCTTTCTCTGTCACGTATATGAGGCAAATTACTTAACTGCTGACCCTCAGTTTCCCCAGGTATAAAAGGAGCATATTAATATCTACCTCATAGAGTTGTGATAATAAAATGAGGAAGCAGATAAAAGGCTTTTAGAATAGATACAACCATCATTCAATATATGGTAACTAATATTATTACTACAGTTTTGGTAGAATTTATGTCTTGTGATTTTTACTTCTATTCTCTTTCTATTGTAACATGCTGCCTGAGATAACTAATACCTTATGATCACCTTTCTTGTGATAATTAAATTCAGTTGTATTTTTCTTCAAGTGTCATGACAATTTAATTATATAGAAGTTGAGGTGGGCTGTTTTCTTTGGCACATCCTTACCTATGGAACGATCTGTGCACATTAGTATGGCAGAGCCTGCTTATTTACTTTAAGAAGAGTACAAGCTACATTCCATAAACAGGCTTTCACTGAGTGGGTGACAATTTAAGATTCACTTTCAGCTGTTTTCCCGAGTGTAGTACTGGAAGTCTGCTGTTTTTGCCTGATTTTTATGCTACTTTCTTCCTCAGGTATCACCTTGATTTAACTTTGGGAAAACCCTCCCCGCCCACTCTTGGTCCATGTGTTTTGGTTGAATTTGTGCCCATTCCCCAGTTTCAGGCCTGGACAATCAGAACATTTCATTTCCTTGGGCATATGATTAGTTAAGGAATGAGCATGTGACCCAAGACAGGCCAATGAAAGCTCTACCTGAGACTTTTGCTGCAACTATTGAAAAAGCGACATGTTTTCCCCCCACTAATATTGGTTAGCAGGCAAAGTGGAGGGCATCTTATTGGGTTGGCCAAAAAGTTCATTTGGTTTTAAGTAAAAATAAGACACATTTTTCATTTTCACCAAAAACTTTATTGAACAACATATTCATTAACCGAACTTTTTGGCCAACCCAATATTACAATGAGGAGAAAGCTTGCTATGAATGAAGCTAATATGAAGTAAAGCCAAGAAATGACATAGTTGATGTTGTTTGAATACTTGAATCCAGTTAGGGCATCTACCTGTTTTTTTTTTTTTTTTTTTTTAATAACATGAGCCAGTAAATTCCTATTTTGCAAAACCTAGTAAAAGTTGAATTTTTGTTGCTTGGAACTAAGAGTTCGGACTATAGATGATGATGATGATGATGATGATAAAAAGTAGTAACAGCTACCATTAGGGACTTCCCTGGTGGGCCAGTGGTTAAGACTCTACACTTCCAATGCAGGGCGTGCGGGTTCAATCCCTGGTTGGGGAACTAAGTTCCCACATGCCGTGCAGCCAAAAAAAAAAAAAAGTAGTAATAGCTTCCATTAACTGAATGTTTTCTACTGCTAGATATTGTGTTAAACATTTTACATTCATTATGCCATCTAATTATTATTATAATAAGTATTATTAGTTAATTTCGAAGCCTGTGTTTTTAACTGTAGTGCTCAAGAACTTCCTCATTAATTTGGTCTTATTGCTACTAGCAATAATTAACATGGAATGTATTAATAATATTAAAAAAATAATAATGGGGGTTATGCAAGTAGAAATTTTTAGATATAACTTTCTAAAAGTGTTTAAAAACTACGTAAGAATACGTGGATAAATGGTTATTGTATTCAGATAACACAAATACAGAGTAAAGACTAAGATGCTGATTTCTCCTTGCCACTTTAGGTTAACCTTCCCTAGCTATCAAGCAGAGCCAGCCTCAATAACGCAAGCCCATGGAAATCATAACTGGGAAGGTAAATTTATTTTGGTATACATATCAAGATGCATACTGAGCAAAAGTATTTTTGGATAGCACACAGTAGTCTGGGAACTGAGGTTTATTAAATGAATGAAGAAATGAATGAATGAATGAACAACTCCTAAATCTTCTTGCTGCAACCTCTTCTCCTTTCACCTTGTTTATTCAACTGTAGGTTTCCCCTGCTATCCAAAAGTAAAGTGTTCCCATAAAAGCTTTCGTAAACCGAAATGGCGAAAAGCAAAGAAGCAATTATCTTAGGGCACATCTTGCTGATGGATACACAAAACAAACTGAGAAAAAGCCCAGATGCGCACAGACACAGTTCAAAACTATGGTGGCCTGATGCTGAGATGCTGAGTGTAGTTCCTGGGGAGGAGCTTGGTGTTGTCACTTTAGCTACTTGGGAGGTGTGCTGCCTCTCTAACTCGCTACAAAACAAATGCTGAATGCTATTTTCGCTTTACACCTTTTTTTCTTAAAAGCAAAAATCCTCTTTGGATTTATTTTGCTTATCAAAAACAGGTACAAACTAATGTAGGTCTTTCATAAAAGTGAAATGGCAGAAAGCAAATTTTCGAAAGCAGGGAGTGCCTGTACTCCCACTGTTTTTCAGCTTCACTGGGACTGCAGTCCCGTCTCTAACTTCTCTCAATCCACTAGCCCTCTTCTTCACTTTTCACATTCAGCTTGATTTCTATGACCCAAAGTTTTAAAAACTTGAATAAAACTCCTTTGTCTCATAGGGGAAACCCTAATCTTAGAGTAACAACTATTTTCTGTGTCTGCACCAGAGTATCCGTGGTGCTAGAGAAAGTCACACCATAGGGCACCAAGAGTTTATGACAACCCCAGACAGATCTTCAAGTACATTCCTACTTCATTTCTCTGCTCTACTCTTTTTGTTTTTTTGGGTTTTTTGCTCTCTACACAGGGCTGTTTCAAATCTCTTCTTTTAAAAATCTTGAACTGCCTCCTACTCCTCTCTTTATCCCTCTCCTCCAGCAAATTACCTGACCTCCTATTTCTCAGGAAAAAGAGAAGCAGTCAGAAGAGTTTCCTAAACTTTGTGATACTAAATGTATCAACTACCAAAGTTTACATCCAACTTCTCTTCATTCTCTTTTGTTACAAATAAAGAAATACGGAAGTATTCTTCTTTCTATGTCCAATTCCTCTTACCTATGCTTAGGCTCACATCCTTTCCTACCTTATATTATCCCTTTTCCATTATCCCTCTGTCTCATATATATTCAATCTTTCCCTTTCAGTTGGCTGCTTCTCATCAGTATTTATACATGCTTAGATTTTTCCCCCTTAATGCCACTAGCTCTGCCTTGCCTTTCCTTCTCCTTCATAACCAAACTATTTGAAACAATTCACTCTGCTTGTTTCCATATTTTCATCTTTGTCAGGAACTGTGAAGGGACTGATGTTTTATCCTACTTGCAAGTTAACAAGTTAGCCTGTCTTGGTTTCATGGATACTGGCAGAAGACACAAGCCTCCTTTGTCTCTGACAAAGGACTTTATTATTCATGCCACAGGAAGCAGCCTGAGTTTCATGTTGATGTTGGTTCCCTTTACCTCCCACAGGGTGACAGAGTGGCACAGGTAGATGCTGCATTCAGTGGGCTTATGTCTCAGCTGAAGAACTCTGAGCTTAGGGAACTCTCATCTTTTACACTGGGCTGTAAGTAAATCTGCCTGATGTTTGTCCCAGAGGGAGACATCATTTTTATTACACTGGGTAGCAGACAATCTGCCCTCTGCTCCTAAAGGAGACAATATTCCTATCTTCCAAGTCTGTTAATTTAACAAACATCCTTGAAAAACAGTCCTAAACAAAAGTTCTCAATGCAAGAGATCCATGGAGAATTGCTCCCAACAATCTTCCAGTCAGACCTCAACTTACTCCAGTGTGGCCTCTGTTCCTATTACGCCACCAAAACAGTTCTTGAAAAGGTTACCAATAAACTGCTGTATCAGTAAATTAGACGGTTTCTTTTGGTGGCGGGGGGAGGGGCATTCCCTGGCGGTCCAGTGGTTAGGACTCCGTGCTCTCACTGCCAAGGGCCCACGTTCAATCCCTGGTCGGGGAACTAGGATCCCACAAGCCGCGCAGTGGGGCCAAAAAAAAAGAAAAGAAAATTAGAGTTTTTCAGTTCTCATTTTATTCAAACCCTAAGCAGAATTAATAACCATTTTTTTCTTTTCTTTTGAATTATATGGTATTACATTCTCCTGGTTCTACTCGTTCTATTTTCATCCCTCTGGCTGTTCCTTGCTCAGTCTGCTTTGTGGGTTCACCATCCTCAACCTAGTTATTAAATACTGATCCTCAACCTCTGGTCTTAAGCCCTTATCTCTCTCTCTCTTTTTTTAATAAATTGATTTGTTTATTTACTTATTGCTTTTTGGCTGTGTTGGGTCTTCGTTGCTGCGCATGGGCTTTCTCTAGTTGCGGTGAGCAGGGGCTACCCTTCCTTGCGGTGCATGGGCTTGTCATTGAAGTGGCTTCTCTTGCTGCGGAGCATGGGCTCTAGGAGCATGGGCTTCAGTGGTTGTGGCTTACGGGCTGTAGAGCGCAGGAGCAGTAGTTGTGGTGCATGGGCTTAGTTGCTCTGCGGCATGTGGGATCTTCCCGGACCAGGGCTCGAACCCGTGTCCCCTGCATTGGCAGGCGGATTCCTAACCACTGAGCCACCAGGGAAGTCCCCAGTCCTTATCTCTTTTCTTTCCATATTCTCTTCCCAAATAAGCTCATCCAAACTTTACAGTTTCAATTACCACCAGTAAATCAGTTATTTAAGTATTATAGCCAGCTCAGACCTTTCTTCTGCACTCTAGACCCATATATTCAACTGCCTTCTCGACATTTACACTTGGATATCTTGAATATACTCCAATATTCAACACACCCAAGGCCAAACCCATGATTTTCCTCCTCAAAACTGGTCTTCATTCAATGAACAGATTCTCAGGAATAAAATCCATCCTTAATTTCTACAAGTAAGAAACTCAGGAATGATCTGCAAAACCTTCTTTTACCTAATTTCCTATATCCAAATTATCAGTGGGTTCTGTTGATTTTAAATCCTAAATATCTCAGGCATTTATAGTTTTCTAATCTTTCTTGTTTGTTGGCTGGTATACAATCCATCTTCTCAACACCTTCCTTTCTGGTTCTTTTTATTCCTTCCTGTGGATGTGAGTCACTATTTGGTGTCATTTCCTTACTCCAATACAACTTTTCCACCTTTGTATTTTGTGCTGATATTGTCAAATATATTTCAGTATGTTATAGGCTCAACAATACAATTATATATACATATTGTTTTATGCAACTGCTTTTAAATCAGTCAAGAGAAGATGGTGCGATTATACTATCTTTTGTAATTATCTACATTATTGCCTTCACCAGTGCTCTTTGTTTTTTTGTGTGGATTCAAAGTACTGTCTGATATCAGATGCTTTCATCCTTATAATTTCCTTTGATCATTCTTGTAAGACAGGTGTGCTGGCAAAAAAATTTGTTTTTATCTGGGAATGTGTTTTACCTTTATTTTTGAAAGATAATTTTGCTGGATATAAGACTGTGGACAGGTTTTTACTTTCAGCGCTTTGAATGTGTTGTCCAATTGCCTCTGTCCTCCACGTTTCTGACGAGAAATCAACTATTGATCTTACTGGGGTTTCCTTTTATGTGATGAGTTGTTTTTCCTTTGCTGCTTTCAAGATTTTCTTTCTCTTTCAACATTTTGACCATAATGTGTCTAGATGTGGATCACTCTGTTTATCCTCCTTGGATTTCATCGAATTTCTTGTATGTGTAGCTTAATGCTTTTCATTAAGTTTGAAAAATTTTCAGCCATATATATCTTAGAATATTTCTTCTGTCCCTTTCTCTCCTCTCCTCATAGTCCCATTATTTGTACGCTGATGTGTTTAATCATGTCCTACAGTTCTCTGAGGCTCTGTTCATTTTTTTCCATTCTTTTTTCTCTCTGTTATTCAGATTGCATAATTTATATTGCTCTATCTACAAGTTCACTGATTTTTATCTTTTGCCCACTCAATTTTCATTTGGGTTACTGTACTTTCAACTCCAGAATTTCCATTTAATTAAAAAGAAAAACAATTTCTCTTAATTAATATTCTCTATTTGATGAGACACTGTCATCATACTTTAACTCTTTAAGCATGTTTCCTTTAGTTTTTTGAATATATTTATAATAGCTGTTTTGAAGTCTTTGTCTGCTAAGTATATCACTGGGCCCCATCAAAGACATTTTCTATTGTCTGATTTTTTTCCCTACTTATGGATCATACTTTCCTGTTTCTTTCCATCTTTCATAATTTTTTTTGTCAATAACTGGACATTTTAGATATATTTTTGCAACACTATATACTGATCCCCTACCACTACTCTGGGGGTGGTGGTGGTTGTTATTCGCATGATTATTTGTTTAGTGACTTGGCTGAACTAATTCTGCAAAGTCTATTCCTTTGCAGTGCGCAGCCTCTGATGTTCCTACTCACATTTTCTCCCCTTGTTTTCATCTTTTAGTCTCATTACCTAGGGGTTGTCCCTGGGCTAGTATAGCCATTTCTTGGTTAGAGGTTGTGCTTATGGTCCCTTAGCCAGTTATTTTCATTCTTTACCATTGGCTGTATCTGTAGCTTGGAAACTGCTATCATAATTCAGAGATTTTACTTCTTTGCCCCACATTCAGCGAGGGACTAGTAGCTTGGAGGGTCCTACTGTTACTACTCCTGAGAGGGTATAGCCTTGGGCATGTATACATTTTTCCGACTGTCACAGGTGATTGTGATATTTTGGAGCCTTGCTTCCTAGGAGTTATCCCTGGGTCAGAGTAGCGTATTGTTCAATCAGTGTTTGGTCACAGGTTGTATTTAAGCCCCTTGTTCTTTGTAAGGCTTCTTCCCTGTGTTGATGGGTCTGTGTGCAGCTTAGGGAATGCTTTCAAGTCTGCCCCACATCCTGCTACAATTGTTCCTGAGTGGGTGCAGCCTAACACATGCACACTTGCCTTCCTGATCCTCACAGGTGACTATGATCCCAAGAGGGTTCTTCATGGCCGACTCTTTCCCTGGTTCTTTCTTTAAAACCTCTGGCTGCTCTGTTGTTTTGATGTATTATGGAGCTACCAGCCTCCTCTTAATTGCTCTTCATCAAGATCTGTACTGTTTTCAACAACACCCTTAGGCATGGAGTTCTCCATTCCTTCTTCCAGTTGAAGTCAGTCTTCTCAGGCAGATCCAAAGAGCTCTTCACTTTTATGGTCTGCCTTTTCCCCTGGGCAGAACACCTGCACCACTGCACTGGAGTTGGGGGCAGGGACCCTATTTTCCTAGAGTGACAATCTGGCTCTATAAGGAGGTCCTGGGGGTGGGGAGCAGCTCTTGGTCGTGGCTTGCTTCTCTTGGTGTGGAATCTCTACCCTATAGTGAGTTGGGATGGGTAATTCGGCCTCAGTGTTCTCAGCTTGCTGTGCCTAGGGTGGGGGTTGCTTGTGGGGAGGGAGACTTGGTCCTTTCAGCCATGCCTGCCTGGAATAGACTTCCTGTAACATGGAGCTGAGGGGGAAGGGAGGAAAGGGATGAGAAGGCCTACCCTTGCAGGTGAAACTGTAGCCCTAGACTGGGAGGTAGAGGGAGAGGGGAACTTCAGCTTCTTGGCTACACATGCTGGGGTTGTAGCTTCTATAACACAGCACTGTGACGGGGAGGTAATGGGTTAGGTTGTGGCTCAAATGCCACAAATACTCACTGTTCTTACCTAGATTTTGTAGATTTTCTTGAATGAATGTTCCTTCATTTGCTGTATGCTCTTAGGGTGATTCCCAAAGATTTTAAATGATATTTTATTTTTAAATAATTTTCACCAGTTAAATTGTTGTTTTGCTGGGATAAAACCTACTGAGTTCCTTACTTCATTGTTCTGGAAGTCCTGCCATGTTGTTTCTGGACATTAATTACTTCTGATGGTGTACTGAAGGATAATTCCTGTAAGGATGAACCAGGGGATCCTGGGTAGTACTCAGCTAGTTTTCTGGAATCATCCATAGGACCTTAAGCACTTTGAAGAGTGTTTATTTTATTTTATTTTTTTTTAAACAAAGTGAAATTTGAGGGGTTTTTTGGCTGCACTGGGTCTTCGTTGCTGTGCGTGGGCTTTTCTCTAGTTGCGGCGAGCGGGGGCTACTCTTGTTGTGGAGCATAGGCTCTAGGCGTGCAGGCTTCAGTAGTGTGGGCAGCTAAAATATTTGCTAGACTCGCTAAGCAAAGAAGGAAAACTGCCTCTTTAATGATTGGTATGAGAGGAAATGAGAAAGGAGGAAAAGAAACCCATTGTTTTTTATTCATTTAAGCTTTAAATATAAGTAAATATTTAAAGATTTTTTTAAAAAAAGGGTTAGTAGAAGAATCATATGATTAAATGTAACTTCAAAAGTTGAACTTCAGCTGGTAATTAACTCATTTTTAAAAAATTAAGTCTAAGGAAAGTTAACTGGAAATTCAAGTCTCAGAATAGTCCTGATTTTCCCTTTAGTTGCATCTAATACATTAAATTTTACACCCAAGTCTGTATTTTAAAATAATTTTTAGCATAGTAAAATACTTTTTATCAGTATTTATAACCCTCTGGAAAAGTTTCTAAGAGTTGCAGAAATGTCAGAAGTAAATCAAGAATGCTTTGTGAGCATTAAAATCATCTCCTCCTTCCTAACTCCCCATATTAAATCTCTGGCAGCCCAGAAAGAAAAAAATAAACAAAGAAATAAATATACTAATACATATAAGAACAAATAAAACTATCTTAAGCTATCATATATATTCAGTAAAACATTTAAAATTATTTTACTGTAAAAACACTTCTGCTTTGTAGAACCAATTCAATTCAACAAAATTTTCCTGACACCTAAAATGTGTTAGATAAATAAGACTATATCCTTAACTTCAAGAAGCTAACAATTTAATAAAAAGGTTAACATTTATATAAAAATAAGTATATTTACATGAAATTTCTAAAAATCTTATATTTGTATTTGTATGGAAATATGTATGGAAATATGTTAATATAAATGTTTCAGACATTATATGAAATTTCTAAAAATCTTATATTTGTATTTGTATGGAAATATGTATGGAAATATGTTAATATAAATGTTTCAGACATTTTAAAAAAAAGTATATTTTAAGGCAAAAATATGATGTGTTTAAGAGCTGCAAAATGCTTGGCATTTAGTTCAAAAAGGGTCAGTATAGTCAAAAAATTAAATCAGGAGAGCTGGCAAAAAAAGTTAATGCAATGCTTTCAAATATTTAGATGATGTTTTAAAAAATGATATGGCATGTTTAACTGCTTTTGTCTTATTATATAACAGAATAGTGGTTTATAGCACTAATGTACTGCAAATTGATTCTGTGGTTAAAACATCTTTACTTCAGCATTTAGTTACCTGCAAAGACTCATTTTTTGCTTTTTATTCCTCTTCATCGCAAAGGCTGGCTCTTTGTGGAGATGCTCTGATATATAAGCCTTAAATACAATAAATAATGTTTAAATGAAGTTTTTAATGAATTTTACAATGTATTTATTAATTTTAAAAGCCCTAATACTTATTGAATATCTATTATGTGTTGGATAGTGTCTTAAGTACTTTGACCTTCAAAACATAAAGAAAACTGAAGAAGAAGGATTATGTAATTTAGTCAAGATCACCTAATAACTGGTGGAGTGAAGACACATATTCAGGCATTCTGCCCTAAAACCCATGTTCTAAAACCCTATACTATACGCTTTCTTATAAATATAAAATCACTCTGTAATCACTCACATTCTATTTATTTTATTTATTTATTTTAAAAAATATTTATTTATTTATTATTTGGTTGCGCCGGGTCTTAGTTGCAGCAGGCGGGCTCCTTAGCTGGGGCTTGCAGGCTCCTTAGTTGCGGCATGCATGTGGAATCTAGTTCCCTGGCCAAAGATTGAACCCGGGGCCCCTGCATTGGGAGCACGGAGTCCTAACCACTGCGCCACCAGGGAAGTCCCTCCTATTTATTTTAATATATCAGTTTCTAACAGCAGTTCAAACAGTTACACTTGTCTTGATTAATTTATATTCAGTAAAAATAATGTCATTTAAAAATGGTTTTGTGATGGTTACATTTGACTCACTGTACAATATAGCAACTGGTCTTAATTGTGATACAGCTTGACCGGATTTAAAATTTTTCTTTCTTTAAAACTAAAAACCAAACCAACATCGAATTCTTAATTCCACCACATCTCCCCAGAAGAAAAGCAACATAAACTGGCATAAAGACTAAGCACATAGAACACTATTGAAGTAGATTTTTGGTTTCATTTTTCTAACTACATCCAGTTAAGAGAGAAACATACATTTTATTTGGACATAAACTTTTCTTTCCCTTTGAAATTTTCTTGCCTTCGTAGTATGAACAATGAACTTCTAACATAGTAGAATGTGCTCCAATGATCAAAGAAAGGCTGCCTTTATAAATAACGTAATTTTTGATTGAATGTAATTATGGAGAGACAAAAATGAAGGATGAAGGACAACAATAGAAACAAGCTGGGAGTCAGTTTCAGAGGGATTTTAGACTGAAAGTCTTCCCCTCCAAAATACTGTAATTTTGTTTCTCTCAATCCACCTCACCATTCCACTGGACCTCTCAAAAGAAAGACCTGTTTTGAGGAAGATCTTGTTGCTTTCTTTTAAAAGGGCAGGAGTCTTACATTTGCAAAACATCAAGAGACAGTATCATACTGTGATAAACAAATATGTGAAAATAGATATTAAGAAAGAAGTAGTTATAAAATTTAAAAGCCTCTGGATTTGTTATAGATTTAGCCCTTTATTTTCTCCTTGCAGTTTAGAACCCACAGTCTACCATTTCAACCACGAATTCATAGCCACATATTCTCCCGTACTTTCTGACTTTCAGCAGCCTCCAATTTCCCTGCTGCTTCTTCTAGGCTGCTAAGTGTTGTTGTTGGTAAAAATTGTGCTCAGATGCCTCGTTATAAAATCATGTTGTCTCAGTGTTCTTGGTACTACTTCTATACTCTTAAGTGGAGAGAGTCACCTCTTGGTAACTCTCCATCCAATTCCAAATATTTATTGTTCCAAATCTTTCCCACTCTATCATCTCCTTCTTAGAGGTGTTGCTGTTTGTTTTTAAGGTTAACCAAGATTCATAATCCTAAATTCTTGCATCCATACATCTAAATACAAAAATGAATTTTATACTGTAACATACTTTCATTCCTAAAGCAAAAGAAGCAAAACAGAGATCCTGATTGAAACTGGAACATTTGTGCATTAGGCAAGTCACACTTCCTTTTAAGACAAAACCAAGAAAGGCAAAGATATTACAAAATCAAAGACACTTGTCAGAATCTGAGGCATTAAGTAGGTGAGGACTGATTCTTAAAAGCACTGGGTCTGTCACTGCTGTTCCAGTTGCTTGACCGTATCTATTGAAAGAATCATCAACATTTGTGACTTTGTGAATGCCCTCTTTTAAAATTAAATTTTATCATAGGAGTTTTAGATTTGCAAAGGAAGTATATAGCTTTATGAAAGTTTGAAAATTCTACTTGCTTATGCTATTAAATATCTTTTCCATATTATATTTGAAGAGTTAAAGATAAATATGGCTGGTATGTCTAATAGAACTAGGGAAAAATATGATCCATCCTTGTTAGAATTAAGTTGCCTTTAAAGTTAGCTTTTTATCATTAATTTCTTACTAAGATCCATAATGGGATTTTGTCTCAAAGAAAATTTAACAGTACTTATGAGTGGGACAATTTTTAAGAAAGCTATGAAAATGCCACTCACGTAACAATGTTTGGGAGTTGTTTATTGTGTTCTGTACAATAACAGCTTCTTGTTTTATATACTGCACTTTTTGTCCAATCCAGTGACTTGGCTGATATTTTTCTTTGTGTTCTGAAATAACCACTGCAGTGCACTTCTTATGAAATGAAATGCCTGTTGAGTTATCAATCAACCATTTGGACTAAGTGGGGAAAAATTTTAATTGCTTCTCATTATTTATGACATTAAAGAATCTGTAGGAATCTAGTTTTGTAAATAAAAGTATGTGGATTTATAAAATTTCTTATGGAAGAAATTCTTTGAAAAACAGTATATCTATATAAAGCCACCTTATTTTATAATGGAATATATTAGTTATTTAAATTTTGGGTGAATAGTGATATAGTGAAAATGAC